>NC_045159.1:6504256-6754256 GCF_900700415.2 Clupea harengus | reverse complement strand
TACAGATGGTCCCTTAGCATGTTGAGCAAATGGCATGTTTCCTGAGCTGGTGTGAAGCTCTGTAGACAGTTGTCTACACAAGGTTTCTGCTGCTGAACCTGCTGCTGAATAGCAGGCTGGAGTCATCTCTGCCACTCTGTACTGCAAGCCTTCTTCAACGTACACTGAACAGATTGGTGTGTACATCCGGAGAACCAACAGCAATCCAGTCCGTGATTATGATCTTTGCTGAACGTCTGAAAGGTACACTGACTGACATTATGTTAATGAAAAAAAGACAAAGAACTTAAAAGTCAGCAAAGTGCACATCTTCAAGTAGTATGCATATGCTCTAGTCTACATCAGTCAAGCATTCATAAACTATTACATCTCAGTATCAGCAGAAAGACATTCAGCAGGTTGAAAGACAGTAGCAATTTATAAAATGCAATGGGCAATACCTGCATACAAGTAAAGTTGGAGAATTAGACTAATTCCAGTTGGAGGATTATTTGTGTTCAAAAATTGTTCTTAAATTTGCCAGCATTGGCCCTAATGGTCCAGTAGGCACCTTGTTAAACAGACTGTGTGCAGGAAGGGGGCTGCCCTTTAGACTTTGTTGTGCCTTCCTGATGCATCATGCACAGTAGATGTCATGACCATGCTGGAGACGATGTAAGAATTAACATTTCAACAGGACATTTTAATCAATGAGCACATGTGTATGAACACAAAATTATTCTCCCTTCTTTCGAAAATAAAAAAATGTCTACACATAATAAAGGTAGCAGCAGTTTCAAATAGGCTCCTCAAAACAATTTTTGATTGACCTAGTAACCACCATTATTTTGTGTGTGTGTGTGCATATAAAGCTACACTGACCCATTCTTCTCACAAACAGGCACTCACATACGCTCCAGGAAAAGTCAACGCACTCTTAAAGACCTGTACTTTTTGATTAACAAAGCAAGGTAGCAGCTAAGCTGTGTGTCAGGCCACAAATGGAGCGCAGCGATTATTTGAAGGCACTGCTGCACTTTTTCTTTTTAAATAACATGCCCTCCTTTTAAAGTACCATAATTGTTGAGAGCATACCCTCCTCATCAAGTTATGATCATTTCTATTCATGGGATTTCACAGTTGGCTGGCTAGTGCCATAACAGATATCTTATCATTACTTGACAAGGGCCACCAGTCAGTGTTCATTCATACTCAGTTCATAGGATATCAGATGGGTCTTAACAGTCAGAAAATATTATCTGCTCTACTCAAACTGAGAGTCAAAATGGAGTCACATTCTTTCATGAAGGAGTGCCAGTAATTTAAAAGATGCACCAAGTGAACTTTTTCTCTTATTACTTAGCCTGGCGATGCACTCACTGCACACATTAAACCCAGAGTATGCACCACATACTTACAACAAAACGACTAACACAAGCCACAAGTATTACATCACATGGACAACATAGTTAATTTTGGTGTTGTTCGCTTTAAAATGTGCTAGCAACACCTGCATAAGTATACCAGATCGATGTGGAATGCCATGGTTCAAACTATTTCTACAGTCGATCTATTGAGACATGTAGCAGATAATCGATTTGAACATCTTTTAAAAAAATTAATGGGGACACAAAAAAAAACTTGAACTGTATTGTTTGTCAGATGATTCCTTCAGATGATAAAAGGTCTCTGTATGAAACATGCATTGAAATTTCAGAGGATACGAAATTGCACTCACTTTCCCTACAGACATGCACACAGGCCTGAGTGTAATGCTGCTCATTATTATCAAGGGATGTCGGTTAGCAACTCAACACAAACCGCAAACACAAACTGTAACATGTACCAGTAGCATTTACCACATTAAAAAACAAATTATATGAACACAAACATCAAACCAAACCACAAAAGGAGTACATAACCATAGCCCGCTGTAACTGTGAGCAAGTCACTTAAGCCATTACAATGATTAACAACCAGAAAAGACTACAAAAGATCCAAACGTATTATAATCAAATGTTTATTTCTAACTTGACACTAAAAGAAAGAAATTCCAGTTGGGCTGCAGCCCACTCTTTATAGCAGAGAAGAAACTTCAATTGCACTAATTATCAAAGCCACATAAAGCAGGATCAAAAACAATTGGAACTTAAGCCAACCAATGTCAAATATAGTACTGCAATCTAATTATTCTTTTTTACTTACGATGCTTCCCCCCCCTTCACATATTAGATCAATGTTAACCCAAAATCCCTTTTCCAAGACAAATTCCACAATTTCGTTGCTAAAGCACTCAGCCATGCACCTCACAGCACCAGGGAAAAAAGGAAACCTAGATAAATGTCAAAAGTGATTTTATTTTTTTTTTCTAAAAACGTTGACCGATCTCCATCTCGACTGTAAATCCAGAGAACATGAAAAATACAAACAAAAGGGAAAAAGAAAAAAAAAAAAAAAAAAAAAAAAACATACATTAAATTCATAGAGGTACCAAAAAGTACAGTAAAAATTACACTTCCATCATTGGAAATGTGAACAAAAAAAAAGGCGGAGAAGTGACATTGCTTCCCCAATTGTCTGTTCTGTACAAATGAGGTGTGAGTCTGTTCATCCGGAAGGTAAAAGTCAGGTCCCCGTCGCCCATCCACTCCCACGCTGCTCGCACTGCAGGCTTCCTGCTGCCATGATCACTTAGGTCCTGGGGAGAGAAGAGAGAGGAGGTGCCGCCACTGCGGTCCTTAAGCATGTACAAAAATCCCAACATGGACAATAATCACATTTACTAGGAAAGGGGGAAGGTGTAAGGTGCATGCGAGAAAAGAACCATAGAAGCATTAAGAAAAAAATCAATGAGGCTTGTTAGACTGAACTAAGCAAAGAAGGCAAGAGGAGCAAGGATTCCCAGGCTCAAAGCATGAAAACAGCAAGCAGGTCCCTTCTCCCCGTAAGAAAAACCCATTTGTGTAGGGTCCACCACAACCTCAACCCTTATTGACCAAGTAGTGTAGTTATAATGTTGACCTTTATTAGGCAACCTGAAACTGGCAAATTGCACAAAACTGGATTTGTTTGTCAAAATTGGTCGTGCAGTAGTTTAACCCAGCCCTCCTCTTATGGAAATCAACTGACGTCTGACGACACTTAAGACCACAGTTCTGCATCCAAATTCAAATGGGAGACGGATGCCGTGGGAAACCACGGCAACGAGAGTGTCTACCACAAAAAGAACGAACAGCTAGGATGTAGGAGATGATCTAAAATCTAAAAAATGCATACCTGCACTACATGTGATCAGTATGGCTTGTAGCTACTCTGGTGGCCTCCACGTCTTGGACTTTTCCCATAGTTTGTATTGCCCTGGTCTGGAGGATGAGAGAAAGAGGACTGAGTGCTCACTGTGCAGAGACAAGTTAAACATCGTGATCAGGTAAGCACATGAGGGGCCCATCCACTTACTGTAGCCATAGCCTCCGTAGCCATAGTAGCCAGATGAATAATCATACTGGCCATAAGGTCCATAGCCACCGTAGCCCTGCTGACCACCGTAACCATAGCCCTGGTTGCCGTAGCCACCTGGGTTCCAATAGTTGTTGTAGCCCTGGTTCCAGTTCTGGCTTTGTCCTAAAAATGTGTCAAAGCACAAGTAGACGCGAGATTAACCGTTATGCTTTCCCCTCTCCTTTCAACACGAAGTTGTCAAATGTACAAGTATTGCTTAGCATTACAAATTTAGGAATATTTCTCTCTGTTTTTGGATGAACCCAGGTGCAGCACATTCAGTGATATTCGGTTAAAAATACTGTGGCCAGCTTGACACTGACGATTTGCACAACCATGTCAAAGAACATCTTGAAGAGTATGATTACAATGAAGACACTAGGTGTACTGTTCTCAAACATTTAAACTGATTTTCTTGAGATGAGGGTGTAGTGATGGAGCAACGCTTATACAATATCAGAGTCATCTGGCAAAATGTAATGCTGAAGCACACAGCTTAGAACCAGAAAATACCATATACAAAATACAAATCAGTTAATACTTTTAATCAAAACTGATAATTATTAAATGTACGTGTTTTAGTGGATACCGATAATATGAAGTAACTTCACTCACCACCACCGCCACCACCACCGCCACGGCCCCTCCCTCTTCCTCCTCCTCCTCCTCCTCCGCCACCTCCTCCATAGCCACCGCCCCGACCACCAAACTGCTGCTGCTGATATACCTCTTTAGGCTGGGCCACTTTTACTTCACACTGAAACAGAAACAAAAACAAAAAGTCGGTTTGCGCAACGTCATTGTGATCACACTAGTAATAAGATGAGGAAATGGTGAAATGATGCATTAACGCTTATGTTCACCGTTTGCAAGTCAACGGGTATTACCAGCTTCATATTGTATACCAGTCACAAGACAGAGCATTCATTGTCACGATAGTAAAATGAGTTCTGCAAATTCTGTAAAAACCATAGACAATGTGGCAAAACCAGCTAAAATGTCAGCCCTCAAACAGTGACATAATTGAACATCGACGTGCTCTGAAAAGTTTGACCCATTAACTGATCTAAGTCATTATACAAGTATTGGGCTAAAATGGCTACAAATTAACCCTGCAAAGCCACTTCCACCAATACTGGTAACCATTTTTAAATGTTGCATTGCACAGTGGAAATATATGTTTACTTGGTTCTATATAAACTCCCCCCCCATTCCAGTTAGATTTTTGATTGGACAATTAACTCTTGAGGGGACACTCAATTAGTCACCTCCTTGGTTTTACACATCAACGCATTGCTAAAGCAAAAGGCCATTTTTCAGTGTCTTATCTGGTCATAATGATCCCCACTTTATGAAATAATGAAAAACAGCAGAGGCAAGCAATATTATCAGTCTTGCCATACAGTGTTCATTCATTCCAGTGTTTTGTAATTTGTTCACCAACACTGGGACCATCCTGATGGTACAGATGACACTCAACCAGCCATAATCACACAGAATATTAGGGGATTGAAAGGGTCATGGGTCACACAGACAGTTTCGCACCTTTCCTCAAATGCAACAAGTCCCCCTCAGGAAATAAACCACCCAGATTAAATTTTACACTTATGTATACACAAGGCTATTTTATTACCTTGCTTCCGTTAACATGATGAAACTTCTTTTCCAGGACTTTTTTGACCGGAGACTCGTCCTTGTACGTGATAAAGACGAACCCCCTCCTTTTTTCAGACTTGGGATCTAGTGGCAATTCAACCGTTTCAATCTGAGGACACAAAGAATGGAAGGTGGTAATGTTTGAGAGAGTTCTTGCAAAACATTCACAAAATGGACATGAGAAAATACAAAGCCAGAATAGCCAGGGTGGAAAACAAACCTCTCCGAAGGTCCCGAAATACTCTCTAATCTTTTCCTCCTCTGTCTCTGGGTTAAGGCCACCAACAAATATCTTCTTTACTGGCTCCTTTTTCATCGCCATAGCCTTCTTGGGGTCAATCTGTCGACCATCTAACCGATGTTCCTTTTGTAGCAACACCTAAAAAACACACTTATTATTAGAAATACACCAGAATTTCTCAGAATACAATGCAAAAGTTCAGCTGATGCCAATACCTTATCAACACTGGCAGCTTCTTTAAAGAGAACAAATCCAAATCCTCTTGAACGCCCTGTATTCGAGTCCATTTTGATCGTACAATCAGTGACCTCTCCGAATTTTGAGAAGTAATCTTTCAGGTCTTTCTTGCTGGTGTCCCAACTGAGTCCACCAACAAACATTTTACTGTAGGAGCGAGAAATAACACACACACACACACACACACACACACAGAGAGTCAATGGCTGTTCCAAACCACCCATTGCTAAATTATAACACTACTTGCATGTAATATATGAAGATCTTTGCTATATAAAACAACAAGGGCGCATTGTTGCTTTTGCAAATTTGGGCATGTGGCCAATACAGAGTTACACATGTAAGGATCACATAATTCAGTCAGTACTACCCAACTGTACAGACCACAACAGCTTGTTACACTATGTGCTAATGTCGCCGCCTGCCAGCTAGCTCATGCCCATCCCCCATAGGAGGACACATGGCGCCAACAAAAGCCGAATGAACAAAAGCACCCTTTCAGCAATCCCCTTATGCGTTATATGCCAAACTAATTAATTCAACTGAACATTTATTGTATATATATTTTAGTACACTCACCCCGCGTCTTCCTCGCCTTTACTAGCGTCAATCTGTCCACCTTCTGAGGTTCCATTCTGAGAATCCTCTTCTGCTGCGTCTTCTACCTTTATGCTAGCTTCTTCCTCTTCTTCTTTAATTACTGCTTCTACTCCGTCTTCTACACCGTCTTCTACAGCATCTTCTACACCATCTTCTACGCCGTCTTGTACACCGTCTTCTATGCCGTCCTCTACTTCGTCTTCGACTACTTCTGCTACTTCGGCTGGTACTTCGTCTTCTACTTCTTCCTCCTCCTCCTCCTCCTCTGGCTGTTCCACGGGCTCTTCGGAATTGAGATGTTCACCTTCGTTACCATTTTCGGATGTCTCCATAAGCTGCTGTTCGGTTTCTGACATCGTGGCCTTTTTTGTGATCGTCTGAAATGTTAGTAATACACAATAATCATTAGCTAACGTTAGCTGTGTAGATACAAGCTAGCTAGTTAGCTACGCAATGATCAGCTAGCCACCAAAGCAAAAGATGGGTGGATCTCCACTCGGTGGCCTAACGTTTATATGAGGGCTTGCTCAAAGTCCATTCATTTGAGAAAACCCAGAAATATAACTACCCAGCAGGCATACTTAAATTATTATTCGACAAGTTAAATTGCATGTTGGCAATTCAAATAACTAACTCTAGTAAGGTTTAGTTTAGTAAACACAAACCTACAAAGCTGGCTAGTTAGCGTAGCTAATGCTGCATTGTTAACAGCTAACCTACATAAAAAAATGAATTGCCGATGTTTAACGTTACTGCATAGCGATTCGAGCAAAGTGCGCTACCTATCAAAAATAACTTAGCAAATTAAGCATTGAACAAATCACTCAATATTCCCCCAAGTTACACGATTGAATATGTTCAAAATAATCAAAATGTTTCAAAGATTTGCTAGCATGTTGGCTAACTTGCTAGGCAGCAAATGGCCGAATATAACGAATATAACATTAGCTAGCTAAGTCCCTGGTCTTTTTTTCATGCACTGAACAGCATTTTGTCGAATAAATTCAGACCGACCATCGATTAAAACGTATCATGCACAAAACCAGAAAAATAATGGCTTACTCTGTGAACTAATTCAGCCGGAGGAATATCGTTAAAATGGACTCTCCCCTGCACCGCCAACTCGTGGCAGCATGGATATCTAACCGGATGAAAGTGCCCCCTCAATAACACAACACTTGATTTGGTATCTGAATGGCCAAGGTGATAATAGTGCTTTTCAATTGGTCGGTACTACAAAAGGTTCCCGCCCCTCTGACGTATTTTCATACTGGTCTGGAACGAAATGTTCCAGAGGAATAAGCGGCCCTGCCTACATACAACCATTCCATTTTACTTCACCGTCATTTTGTATGGAACATTCATATACATATACATTCACGTTTGAACACGATGTGACAATGTAATTGTGATATCTTTTTTTTTTTTTGCGTGCACAGAATTCTTTGACATTTTTAAAAGGCTATATTCATTGTACCAAATGAGCAGGTTGTCTTAGGCTACTTCTTCAGATGTTCACAGGACATTAACCTCTCGTAAGGCTCTGGCAGTTTCACGTATTAAGTAATGCCACTGCTTATTTGGAATTAATTGGAAACGTATACAAGGAAAAAAAAGAAAACAACTTTGAAAGTTGGCCTATTCAATAGAACACAATTTAGAAAATAAACAATATACATACTTGAAGCTTGTAATAGTGGGTTAAAAGAGGCCTCATTCAGACGCTTTCCAAGATGTGTCCTGAACAGTTGAAAAATGCAATAAATACAGAAAATAGGTCACATTTGTGTTTTGTATATTATCAGAAATGCAATTGTCCATCTCCACCATTACAATTTCACGTTTTCTGACTTAACAAAATATTGGCTTTTGGCTTAACAGTTAAAGCAGAGATTTTTGATAGAGACCAAATCCATTTTGTGTTACTGATTTTTTTTTTTTTTGTTAAAGAACAGGGTCAGGGAATAACGGTAAAAGACAGATTCATGTCTTAACCTGTCTGCTTTATGATTGTTGCAATGGTCAGACTTTTGGTATATGTGATGCACGCCTAACATGAGAAATTCACACATTCAATCGTATTCATGCATCTGATCTACATTTAGTGCAGCCTTCTCAGGGTAATGGATACAATACACAAGTAGGCCTTCAGACACAAAAACAGTTTCTTCCCCCTCGCCTTCTCACTATTGAACAGCTAACCCACTGTAGCATATATATTTATCCCTGCACTTCTTGCACTCTCCACTTCTTCTTTGCACTATTGTTGTGTAACAATTCACAGCTACTGTATATAGCCATTCCGCCTTGTATATACTTTCTTAAACTTCGTAGACCGTTGCACTGTTTGTTTTGTATTGTGTTGTAATGCATATTTTGTGTAAGCACACTGAGAGCCGCTTTACCAAGTCAAATTCCTTGTTTGTGAAAACTTACTCGGCCAATAAAACCTGATTCTGATTCTGATCTTATTCTGATGTGGTGCACACAATCCTAGGCCATGAATTGCAGATGTCTAAACCTCGTGGCTACCTAGCCTCTTCGGTACCGATTGATCGTCTGGTTTTGATTATGATTACTGTGAAAATGCACAGCTAAGAAGAGCTTTTGATATACTGTGTTCCACACTCTCACCCTGAGAGCAGGGCTTTAGGGGATAAATGCCTGCACTTGCATTACTTGGCCTGTAAAAACATGCCAGTTGTCAAGGGAGTTAGAAAAGCATTTGGATCCTTTTAAGAGAAGTCATGGCAAAATTGTGAGACCGCATATACCTTTGCATCACCTAGCAGGATGAACAGTTCCAGGCTATAGTGAGCCCAGGTAGTATGGGTTTGGCAGCACCAAACAGTTTCCGGCCCACATTACAAATGAACTTAGAGTATGATGTAAATTAAGACTGTCTCGGTGAAGGTTCTCTCTAGTCTTGATGGCTTTCCCCCTGCTCCCACTCCATTATGCATGGCTGTCATTTACATGAACTGTCTTTGTAGGTGTGACACCGAAAGTGTTGACTTGTTTCTATTGTGGCTGATGGGAGGGGGGGGGGTTCCAGCATGCCTTGTGTTGTTGTTTAGAGTTAGCATTCAGGTTGTGCATCCCTTTTCTGTCTAGATCAAAATAGAACTCACATTTAGAGAATAATTCTCTGTCAGACAATAGACAGACACAAATAGGTTGGTGGGTCAGACTGATAAAAAAAATGATCTGTTTAGGAGATTTCAGGGACATTCTTGGCTGTACCATAAGGCAGCTGCAGGGAGGCCTACTGAGGAAATCTAGGCAACAAGAAGTGTTTTTCAAGTGTTTTGTTAATGAAGGGGGGATGTCCCTGGTACACACACGTACACACACACACACAAACACACACACACACACACACACAAGGCAGAGGTGTTACAACAAGAGTGTACACTCTACCATGCTATTTATATCTGCTCTTTACATTGCGTTTTCAAAAGGTGGTCAAACTACAACCATGTCATTAAACTGTTGGTTGCAGCTAAACATATCCAGGCAAACTGACTTTTCTGCTTTCATGTCCCTGTTTTGTAATGATTACATGCATAAACTCTGAACTACTACAAAAACACACTACAGAAATTGTGTGGTGATTTGTTTGTGGGAGTTTGTCAAGTGATTGCAATTGGTAGTGAGTTTCATACAAAAAAAATACCACAAAGTCACCTGCAATACACCTACTTCACTTGTAGTGTAACTGCCACTGCTTTGCACTTACCAGATTTCTTCATTCAGCAAACTATGGTGGTTCCTTCACCTCGAGTCTCTGATACTCACTTGTTTCCCCTCTTTTGTGTCCACTGTTGTATTTACACCAGATTAATTACTCTCGAATGCTATTCATGCTAATCTTAATGATGCAAGAGGGACCTTACACAACTCACCTCTCGCCTTGACTGTCCATTTCCTAACAACCACAATCCTTTACACCATCTGCACTAACCTCTGGCTTTCTGATGTTATCTGTAAACGGAGAACTAAACTTAGGGTAGTGGAAAGGCAGTGGCAAAAATCCAAAGACCCAGGTATATCAATATCCCCTATCTTTAGCTTCTAGCATAACAGCTGCCAAAACAACATGTTACTGTGACAAGATCCGTACCACAGACACACAGATTATTCTCCACCTTCAAAGCCCTCCTCAACACTCCAATATCTCTTTGTTTAACACATGAAGAGACACTGATACAGTAAAACTAGATATTCAAACAGATAACAAGAAAAAACAAACATACAGTAAATAAAACCAAGAGTACGCAGAGACAGAAAGAAGATCTTTCATCAGAGGTGAAAAGAGTTTAGGAAGAGATTTTTGTAGTTTGTTGAGGTTTGAGTTGTGTTGTTATATGCCTTCAATCATTGGGGAATATAGAGAGGAGTGACTTGTTATTACTTGCATTTGTGTGTGAAGTAATTTGTTAATAAAAAGCTTAAATTGATCATATATAGTTTTCCTCAGGATTGAAGTAATCAATGGAAACCATGAAAATAAAACATTTTTGATGGAAAATTCTAAATTATACTTAAAGATGGTGCATATTAATGTTAGAACATCTGACCAGAATTTTGTACTGATAAGTGTACTGATGTTTCTGGAGGTTAATTATATTCTAATTATAACATTTTATTAGCAGGGTAACATCTATGTATAAGTTTATAAGAGACCTCTCTTACTTTATTTACGAGAAGATATTTTAAAGACAGAGTTCAAACAGTCTCCCAGGGGATGTCACCTATGAAACCAGTCCAATACACTACATAAGGCATTGTCACAATATCTACAGCTGGCTATATTATTCCCACTATTTTATATAAGAAATAGAAAAAAAGTGCAGGAATGTAACTGCTGTATGTGCAAGTGAAGTACTAGTAGAAGTGCAAGTTAGGAAGGGAGGTGCTCTCTGAAGAGTTGGGGGAAGCCCCTGCTCTGGTATTGCTTGGCAGCTCGTTCCACCAACGTGGAACTACGAATGAGAATAGTCTAGATTGCCGTACTTGCACAGACGGCAGTGCTAAACGACGCTCATTAGACAAGCGCAGCATCCTGGGGGTAACATTTGCCCTTACAAGAGCATTTAAGTAGATGGGAGCATAACCAGCAATCACTCTGTAGGCAAGCATAAGTGACTTGAACTTGATGCTAGCAGCTAAAGGCAGCCAGTGAAGCTCAATGAGTAGTGGGGTGTCGTGTGCCCTCTTGGGTTGGTTGAACACCAGACACGCCGCCGCGTTCTGGATCATCTGTAGTGGTTTCACCACGCATGCTGGCAGGTCCGTTAGGAGGGCGTTGTAACTCACCAAGGTTTGCACCAGCAGCTGGGTGGCATACTGGGTTAGGTATGGCCTGATTTTGCAGATGTTGTATAGTGCAAATCGGCACGACCGGAAGACAGAGGCAATGTGGTCGGTGAATGTCATTTGGTCATCGATAATGACACTGAGATTTCTTGCTGATTTGGAGGGAACAAGAGATAAGGAGTCAATTTTGATATTGATGTGGTGGATGGCCTGTTTGGCTGGAAAGACCAACTGTTCCGTTTTAGCCAGATTCAGCTGAAGGTGGTGATTCTTCATCCATGTGGATATATCAGAGAGACAATCCGAGATCCGCGCTGTGATCTAGCTGAGACACATGGGTCCAAATCTGTCCTATAGCTGAGACATATGGGTCAAAATCTGTCCTATAGCTGAGACACATGGGTCCAAATCTGCTACATTTGGCAAAGCAGCAAATGACTGTTGGCTCTTTAACATTGTTAGGTGAAAATTCACTCAAGTTACCTCAGGACTCCGGAGTTGCATATAAGTACATTTATTAGACAACAACAACAACAAGCTTGTTGGGCTCACCCACGTCTTGGCAGGTCAGAGAGAAGCACGGGCCCTCTCTCCTAGAGAGGGAGCCCAGGCTTGCTCCCAGCCTGCAGCAGACGAGAGAGAAGCAATATTAAACACATCGCACATGGTTTATATAGATATAAGTGTATCTAATGCTGATGCCATAAAAGTTTAACATCTCAGTCATTCTAGGTCTATGACTGAGCTGCTTGTCTTCCAAGGATGTCTGTTCTTCCCAGGGTCGAGAGCACATTTCGACCCTGTGTTACGACCCGGCTCTTGGGAAGCAACATAAGGAGAACACAGACACATATACCTCAAGTTAACCAGTATATATTTATTAAGTATAGGGGAAAAGTTAAGTGGAGAGCAAGGTGCTTGACCTGCCGCCAGGTAAGCAGTTGCTGTGTAAGAGAGAGAGTGAAAGAGGGGTGTGGCCAGTTCTTAAAGGGAGCCAACAGCTGCAGGCAATCACCCGTGATCGCAGGTGACAGCCAAGGCATCTGTAGGCAAGACAAACAGTGAACACAAAACAACAACAACAACCAGGCCCGTAACACCCCCACCCTTAAAAGGTTGCCCTACAGCAACCAACCCCAAGAAAACATAAACCATAATCCCATGTCAGAACTCACGACCGGGAAAGGGCATCAGCCAGAACATTGTCTCTGCCACGGATGTGGAAATTCTTCAGGTCGTAATCCTGCAAAAATAAACGGCATCGCATTAATCTCTGATTGGAGTTCCTCATACTGTTTATAGATATGATCTGTGTACCCCAGCAGTGGTGCACCTGAAACATAGACATCAAAATGCTTCAAAGCAAGAATAAGTGCCAAAGCTTCCTTCTCAATAGTGGAGTAGTGTTTTTGGTGGACATCACATTTTTTTTTTAAATAGCACAGAGAATGATCCACTCCATAAACATCCATGACGCATCAAGCCATCAGGCTTGCTCTCCTCCACGGTGAGTTTCTTCGGCCCGTCGGGCTTAAAGCACACCACCTCACACTTGCGGTTCTGGTTCATGAGCACCGTGTAGGGGGTGTTCACAATGTGGGACCTCCCCAAGGTTTTCTCCTTTGTAGACCACCTTATCTGGCAGGCAGAAAGGTATGGAGTAATACTCATAGGGCAGCTGGTTGCGGGAGCTGGTCAGTTTCACAACCTTAATCTCTACAGGGGTGTTGTGGTGAAAGTTAATGGGAGCAACTCCCGGCACATAGAAAGACCAGGCTATAGGTAGCAAGGCCAGCAGCAGAAACATCCACGTCTCCATCGCCGCTGCCATCTTGAATAATCTAGTTGCTACAGACATAATTGTCAGCAGATATTGGTTTCCTGACTTACAACGTGGAAGAGGACCAACACAATCAATTAAGAAATGCCTAAACACACGATCCCAAGTTTTTCTTATCCCTAGGTGACCCGCAAGGCAATGGTCATGAGCCAAGCGCAATATATCCGGTCTAAAAGAGGATGGGACCACAATCTGAAACATGCTACTCCAATCATCCTGACTAGACATCCTTGGAGAAGTCCACTTTCTCATCAAAACATCATTACAGAGAAAGTAACCACAGGCCTCTTCAGAAACAGCATTTTCTGATACCACCTCCTCAAAGAGAGCTCATAGGGTAGGGTCTGCTTTTTGTTTAATCACCAACTGTTCGTGTGAGGATATTGCGTCACCAAACCCAGCAAGATCTAAATCACCCCTTGCCATAAAAGGGACTGACAGGCCAATGTCAAATGGATCAGACATCTTTAATTTGTCCTGCTTTTGCCTGGACATAGCACGGGTAACAGCACAAACAGGAAAAGTGTTTGGATACATTTTCTCTAGTTTGTCAGGAACATCAGCTATCTGAGGAATAGATGTTACCTTTGGAGTGACCAGCACTCTACCTCCAGCTAGATCATTCCCAAGGATGAATGAAACACCATCAATTGGGATATGTGAACAAAGGGCAACCACAACTCCATCAGACCTAATTCAGAGTCCAAATTGAGTTTGTGTAATGGTCACGTCAAAAACCCTTCCCCAAACCCTTTCACCAAAGCATGAGAACCCAGAGCAGACTTCTCAGCAAATGGGAGCACATTATGGAGCATCACCGACTGGAAAGCTCCAGTGTCCCACCAGATTTTGATGACATTTAATCTCAGGATCAGAATTTAGACACAAAGCCATCAGTCAAGAAAAACAACGAACCAGCTAGCTCTTTTTTGTCAGAAATCTCACCATCAGGTGGCACCAGGCCGTTCTCCTCAATAGATTTGACAAAGGCCACAGGTTTGATAAACTTTTTTACTGAGTACAGGACAATCAGCTACGATATGTCTTTCTTCCGAAGAGGCCAAAGGAGACCTTTTGGAAACAAAGGCAGGCACAGGAGATGATTTAAAAGGCTGCAACTTAGAAAGCAGGCCACCTCTCCTACTGCCTGGATATTGCCCCACAGTAAAGTTAATTTTGTGAGTGAGGACAAACTCCTCTGCAAGTATAGCAGCTTGATCCAAGGTCACCGCCTTTTGCTCATTCAAATATATACGCACACAGCCTCTGGCAAACAACTCTTAAATTCTTCAAGTCATACAAGCTGTCGAAGCTGTTCTATAGAATCAGCTTTCTGCGATAGGCACCACCGGTTGAACAAGCGCTCTTTCTCTCTTGCAAATTCAACATTCTCTTGTTTTATATAGCTCCTGAAACGCTGGCGATAAGCCTCAGGAACCAGCTCATATGCCCTTAGAATAGCCTCTTTGACCAAGTCATAATTGGAACTCTGTTCAATACTTAAGGCAGAGTATGCCTCCTGTGCTTTCCCCACAAGAACACTCTGTAAAAGCAATGTCCAAAATTGTTTAGGCAATTTGGAAGTTGTAGTCACACATTCGAAATGAGGGAAATACCTCTCAATATCTTTCTCCTGAAAAGGAGGAACTAATTGTATGTGGCTAGTCACATTAAATTCATCTCTCGGTGGCTGAGAAACCGGCCTCAACTTCCAACTCTTTCATGAGTTGTTCGTGTTTTAATAACATCTTTCCATTTCAGTTGATCCTGCCTTTCCTCCAATTCTTTTGCTTTCAATGCAAACTCCCTATGCTTTAACTGAATAACAGCATCTAACATAACAGGATTTATAGGCATACTCTCCGCCATTGAAGTCATTTTAAGGCACCTCTGACCACAAGCTCTTTAATGTTTTTCTTCAGCTTTTTATCATTAGAAATACCAATTTCATAATGAGACCCCAGCTGAAGTTGTTCCTTGGTGAAACCATCAAGCAGCTCTTCACTAGTTTGTTCACAAAAATTCTCAAGAGTTGCCATTATTTCACATACTATAGTCATGCACAGATCAGCAACAGCCACAAATGAGGCTCTACACTATTACTGCTGCTTTACATACGCAAAAAACACACTAAATAGGTCCTATATAGCACACAGCTATCAAAGTGGCAAAACTACAAAAAAATGGCTGTCACACCATTGTCAAAAGTAGGCCTGGATAGTACCCCTCAAGCCACTAATGTAGCACACAAGATTATTACCTGCCTCATGCAAGCCCAAAATAGAACCTGCCAGTAATCCTAAATTACTGCGAATTAAATAAAATAAATTTTTCAAGCGTTAACACGTATGTACTTCCAGCCTACAAAAGTTCTAACTAGAACCTTACAAATAGCCACTAAACACAAGAGTCAGGATCATGGACCCCATTTAATGCCTCAAAATGCACAAAACTCAACTGACTCAATCACAAAAATGCTCCCTTCTCTCCCCCAGCAAAAACACAGGTGAGTATGTTTGTCAAGTGCCCTTCTCCAAAAACACAGTGCAGATTTACACAACAGTACTAAGCAAACCCCAGATACCTATCAAATTAAACTAATTAACCTAAACTGTCTTCGGAGGCATACCAGGCGACTTTAAACACTTAACTCAGAGTTCTACAGTGAACCATTGATGCAGCCCAATGCAGGATCCTGAAGTGTACCCCCTCCCTAGGATAGCCTCAAAAACAAAAAAGGAAAATAACAAAAGAGTGAACCGTTGAAAGGACTAATGTCCAGCTGGAACACTCACCCTACCTATCCAGGGAGATTAAGCACTGTGTTCAAAGAAAAGACAACTTAAACAGACACACTCACCAAACCGAAGGAGGGAATTCACTGCAACCGCCTTGCACTACTCCACAAACCAAAAAAACTTAACCACAAATCTAGGGGAATATAACAAAAAAAACTAAATTCTACACAAATCGGGGACGAGCCCCCATATGTTATTGGGAAGCAACATAAGGAGAACACAGACACATATACCTTAAGTTAACCAGTACATATTTATTAAGTATAGGGGAAAAGGTAAGTGGAGAGCAAGGTGCTTGACCTGCCGCCAGGTAAGCAGTTGCAGTGTGAGAGTGAAAGAGGGGTGTGGCCAGTTCTTAAAGGGAGCCAACAGCTGCAGGCAATCACCCGTGATCGCAGGTGACAGCCAAGGCATCTTGGAAGACAAAAAGTGAACACAAAACAACAACAACAACCAGGCCCGTAACACCCTGTCACCAATGAGTTCACCCAAACATGCTCTTGCACATATGCAGACTAAGTGGCACCTAATAATCCAGGTTACACACACACAGAAACACAGAAAAGCCATGTTCCTGCTTACATAAGCACATGATTCATACAAGGTATTAATACAAGGCACTTGATTAATATATTCTGAAGTCATTAACAGTGTTTCGAAATGATCTCCATCAATCCCTCCCTTTATCAATTTAAAGGGATAATCCCAATGATAATCACAATCACAAATCATCGTTCATAATTCGTCAATTATCAATTTCAATGGATAATCTCAAAATCATCACTCTGAGCTTCATCACATGGATTTTCGGAACAGAGATCATTACTGAGCATGACTACATATCATCATAAGTCAATCATTTAAAATGTCATCATTTTTCTCATCACACATTTGTATACTTTGTATTTGTAGGCCAACATAGTGGGCGTCAACTGTGTGTGTGTGTGTGTGTGTATCATTAGCTCGCCTAGGCTTCAGATAACATTCAAACAAGGCCTCTTTGCTGTGTCCTTGAAGGCCCTGTTCCCCATCAGGCATTCTGCAGGACACATCGGCTGTTGAATATTACACTGGGCAGGACATTGTAAACAGTCTCTTTGTGGAAAGTGTGTTTAGGCAGTCTGGTTCACCCATTTCCCCTACAGATGATCTTTAGCCAGGCCCCATTGCGGACATTTGACAAAGACCGGTGCCTATTGTGATCAATATGCTAACAGTCCCAAAATGTAGAGCAATACAGTTATTATTAAAAGTCCCACACATTGTTTAATTATTCTTGTAACTCCCCATGACTTCACAGAGATCGGACCGCCCCGCCCTCCCAGTTTCTACTATGCTCTTCTACCCCACTGGACAGCGTTGTTTGCTTCACCAGGTTTGAGACGAAAAATTGCCTAAGGCAAATAATCCCCTTTGTAGCTGGACTTCCGTCACAGTGGGCCGGCCCTGGGAAACTGTAGAGGAAGACAGCTCCTATCCGCTGTCTCTGTCTAGAAAATTCGAGAGGTGCACGTCGGTGTCCGTC
This sequence comes from Clupea harengus, assembly GCF_900700415.2. NCBI lineage: Eukaryota > Metazoa > Chordata > Actinopteri > Clupeiformes > Clupeidae > Clupea > Clupea harengus. Next base: position 6,736,563 of record NC_045159.1, on the reverse strand, counting down.
CAGCTCTCCGAGGGGCTCGGAGGGGCGTTCCACCTCGGGGAAGGTGTTGCCAAGGCGTGGCCATGTGTCCGTCTCCGTGAAAATGCACGACCATAAATTGGGCATAAGGCAGGCTTACTCGTTTACAATGTGCTAGATGTATCCAGGTGTATCCAGATGTATCTCTCAGGCCCAATGCAGACGGACTCTAGTTTGTCTGAACCCGGTGAACCCAGTCTCCGGATAGCCCTATCGTGCAGACGAACGCACTGTATCCGCACACTGTATCCGCACTCCCTCGAATAGGGGGTCCAAAGTGAGTAACCTCGAAATCCGATTGCTGTTGGTGTTCGTCTGCACGCTATCCGCATACCTAATCGGATTGCCCCACGTGATTGCATCATTAGACCAGCCAGAACAACGGCCACAACCGGCATTATTTAATAACTGAATGGGTTGCCATGGCGCAGTGAGTTTCGCAGCCAGTTATAACAGCTCTCCAGTTTAAAAAAAAAAATTCTTCTTTCCACGTGAATTTCCCTAACGGGATTAATACTGTATCTATCTATCTGTTGTTAGGAAAGGGATGACATTAACAAGCCACACTTTAATCTATCACTGTTTAATATATGTGCATCAGACCATTTTTCAAAAACCAGTTTTTTAAAGTGTCAGCAATAGCCTATATGAGCAAATCTGACGCGAAAAGATTTTTTATTATAGACGGAAGTTTCAAAACAGATGAATGTTACGTTAGCTTTAGTCCTGTCAGACAACGATAGCGATAGCTACTAGCTAGCGTTAACGTTACTTCAGAGGTAGCCAGTGGCGGCTGGTGATTTATTTTTTGGGGCGCAATCATAGACATATATAGACTATAGGCGCAGTTGGGCAGTGCGGTTTAAATAGCACTCCACAATGAGAAAACAAAAACACAAGAGAGGTTTTGAGTAGAATATATTAAAAAACAAAATATTTATTTCATGAAAACACAGTGCTCAACACTGTCCACTAACAACTCTCAACAAACTGTAAAATTGGGCATGAGAGGTTTAGGGCAGAATGGTTTAAGAAACATTGGGTTGGGTTCCAGAGGTTTAAATATTGGGTAGTAGAGGTTTAGAGTAGACTAGATTCAGAAACATTGTGTACAAGTTTAAAACAGAGTAGATCATTTTTTTTTTTTTAAACACAGGGTGTAGAGGTTTAGAGCAGAATAGAGTGAGAAAGACTGAATGATACCAGTAGTTTAGAGCAGAATAGATTCAGAAATACTCGATTATACTAGAGGTTTAGAGCTGAATAGATTCAGAAACACTGGATGATACTACATGTTTTCGAATGCCAATTCGGTACCCTTCGTCCAACTGCTCTGCAATACTCAGTCTTCCAAAGAGGCTTAGCTTCAGGCTGTTAGTTAGATGGCTGCGGCAAGATTCGTGCTTCTTACATTTATCGTTGAAGTGCTTTAGATCCCTCATCCCCGTTGCAGTCCAGATTGTTTCAGTCCCAGGACTTTGGAACAACAGGCAGGGAAAACAAAAAAACGCATCACTCACTGAACAACCAGCTAACCAGCTCCGGTTAGCATACAGGCTTGAGGAGAAGCTACGGGTGTACGTCCTCCCGCGGTCGATGCTCTGCTGCTGCATTTTTAAATCCGGACGTTCGGGTCCCATGTCTTTCAGTCTCTTCTTATCGACATCTGATCGTCGATTCGAAAGTTTTCAGTCGGCATACTCACAGAATCAAAGTCTCTGCTAGCTATGTTGCTCTCGTAGATACGTGAGATGTATATGGGATGTGAGGGAATGATAAAGGTCTCTGATTCGACGAATAGTCCAGTCGCGTTGAAATAAGAAACGATGTCATTGGTCAGGGCGCAAAATTTTGCGCCCCAGGATCGAACTTTCATCCGCCAATGAGAAGCTGTCCTTGCTCAAATGTTGCAGAAAAGTATGAGAGCTCCCATTGACTTCCATTTGGCCGGCGCCCCTCCAGGGAGGAGGGGCTTAGCTCAGTGATAACGAATGGCAATATATTATATTTGGTCACATTTAAGTGGTTGTTGGCAGGGGCTTACGGTCTCCCACACACATGTAACGCGTTAACACAGTACAGTTCCTGTTTTAATTGTTTGGTATATAATGTTTTTTTTACTTTTTTTTTTTTTTTTTCATCTCAAACTTTTAGGAGGGGCGGCGCCCTTGCGCCCTGTATTGACGCACCGCCACTGGAGGTAGCCTACAGTACGTGAAGGACAAAGCCCTCAACAATAGCCTACATTTGTTGTTAGTAATAAAACCATGAAATTGGAAGCAATTGTAAACCATGAAACATCCAGGATCCACAGCATTTGCATTGTGGTCTCTCGTGCTCAAGCTCAGCATCTCCATAAAGCACAGGCATTTAAACAACTCAGACATGTCATGTTGCACATTGCTTTGTTGCACTGTTCTAAACTCTTTATTATCAATAACAAATATAATTATTTTTCGCTTAACCTACAGTCTGCTCTTACCACTGATTTTATAAACCACCATAATGTGTTACTGTGCAGATTAAATGTAGGCTATGCGGCTAAGCTAAACGTTGCTAGTTGGAGCTCAACTACTGTCATATGTTACTTTGATAGCATGCTCCTGTCTTCTTCTCCATTTTCTTCAGTTGTCTGTAGCACCAAAGTGCCACCAACAGGCGTGGGTGATGTACTACAGCTGAGTCAATCGGATTCGCTGGGTTCATGTGCACGCGATTTAAAAAGTTGATATGTGTGAAAAATGAACCCGGGTTCAGGCAAACTAGGCTTCGTCTGCATGGGGTCTCAGCCATCTTGACTGCGGTAGGTGTTGACAGTAGCACTTGGTATGGTCCGTCCCACTTGGGCAAGTGACAGTGTTTTCTTTTTAGGCTGTTGATTAGGACACAATCTCCTGGCCCAACCTTGGTTTCAGCCTCACAGGTTCCTGCGGAGCACAGAGAGTTCTGAGAGCATTTTGCTAATTCACATTTTTGCCATATATTCTGCAAATGTATATTCAATATCTTTATCTGTTTCAGCATATGGTTTGAGAGCTGAGACAGTGTAGGTTCCTCCTTACCTTATTTCAAACAGTGATAACCCTTTACTCTGTCTTGACAACATGCATGCTTCATTTCACAAATTTCACTCTTGGATTCTCAATTTGCTTTTAATAGTTTGGTTCATTCTTTTCTACCAGTCCGGCTGACTGGCGGTTGTATGAACAGTGATTGTCTATGGCTAGAAAATATTTCTTTTTTTCGTTTGGATTTAACTCAATCCAAATCCATAACTGAATGATTAAACATCTTTCAAACAAATATTAATAAGAAGTACAAATATATGCTTACTATCCCCATTGAGGCATGTTTTTCCCATGGCTCAATATTGCAGCATATCTTTTAGCATTGTGAGATCTAATTCTTCAATTGTGTACGTGTCAGTTGGTGGTTGCAGTGCGGCCTGGTTAGTGGCCTTGTCTGCTTGTGGTTTCCCAATGAAACCGGGTCTTTTGCATGTGTGTGCGAAGAGCAGTCAGTGCAATTAGTCCCGCTGCCTGTGTGGAATAGGATAGTGTGGAAGTGGTGGCTCTACTTTCAAGGTATTCTCTGCTGTGACTTGAGCCATTTGCTGACACTTTCAATACACTCCCTCAGGATAAACTCTTCTCTAACCAGAGATGATTACATTCTAACTTAAGTCCCAAATAAAAGTAACAATTATAACTAGGTATAAGATACATTGAATTATTGACTATGGCATATACTTATTAACTATGAATCTCAAATGCCGGTCCCTTCAAATGCCGGTCCCTTCAGACTACAGCGTAAGCAGTTGCGTTACTGCCAGCAAGGTTCTTTTTTGCTTGAATCATCATCAAACATAGTTAAATCAACTTCTGGAAAAGGCATATCTCGTAGGTCAGCTCTGGCGGCCATAGTTTTTATCTGTCTCTTCTACACAATCGTGTGGATTACCATTCTCTGCCGTAAGTAAAAGTGTAACTGGGTTTAATGTCACGCAGGGCTCAATGGTGATATGAGGCTGCGAGAGCAAAACAGTCATGCAAGATAATTGTCTGGCTGGTGACATGTAAGCATGTTTTTGTTATAGCAACAAAACAGATACTGCATGTGGAACTTTCAGTGTAAGTGCCAGTATAGTACAATAGGAGCAGAGGCCTGCACCGCCAAGGCTGCAGCCACTACTGCTTGTAAACATTTAGACATTGCTTGGGCTACTGGATCTAGCCGTGTAGAATCGTATGCCACTGGTCTCAACTCCTATCCCCACCTCAAGTCCCCACTCCTGCATTAACACAGGTGTCTATAACCTTTTTTAAAGTCTACAGCTTGTATGAACGGCTTGTCATGTCATGGATGCGCTAGGACAGCAGAACTGACAGTTGTTTTATCTGTTCAAATTCCTTCCCTTCTTCAGGCCTTTTTAATAATGTCTCAAGCTGACATGGGCTGAGAATAAAGTAAACTCTGTAACATTTGTGTTTCTAACGCGTAGTTAATCTATTATCTACAGAATTTAGTGATTCCCAGAAAATACATCATTTATTTCTTTGTTGGTGGCTGAGGTTCTTTTTTTCTAAATTTTTTTTTACAACGCCAGGGTATGTTGTTTACAGGTCTTCTTATCTGGAGAACAGCACAGTCTTTTGAGCCAGCACTCAGCCCCCACCCAGCCTGTCTTAGTCCATCAGTCTAGGTTAATGTAGTTAGTGTGACAGGCTTAAATTTGTCTTTATATCTTTTGGGGGCTAAACAGTGTATATTCTATACATAATACTATTGTGGGACACGTCTTCTTTGACACACCATTGTTTAATTTATTCTTTAACCCATGTATTGTTGGATCAATTCTAATGCCCAACCCACATCACATATCTTCCTAATAAGTTTGTAGGTTATGTTTTAGAAACAATAATCTGTAATTTAAATATCTGTCCTGTTTCAGACTCTTCAAAAGTAATCGGTTATGTGTATGACTCTGCTTTTAGATGTCTCTTTCTTCTTACAACTTCACTGTACTGGGCATATCTTGTTCTCTGATTACTGCTCTGCAGGCACCAGTCACATAAAACAAAAATAAAACAAAAAAAGAATTGGCTTTCTTTCCACCATTAACGTAAGCTTTGCTCTGTTTGGCGCAGCCAATAATGCAAAAACATTTTCAAAATCTATGTTTAAGATTTTTCTTCATTTCTCTCACAACTCTATGCCATAGTGGGCAGGTTCGGGACCAGTGTCCAGCTTTCCCACAAACAAACAAACAAAAAGCACATTTATCGATTTTCAGTTTTTCCCCTTTTTTTAATCTTATTACCACAGCATGTTGCTTTAAAAGAGCAAAAGCTCTAGTAGCCCATGTTATCAAATGCTTTTTTAACAAAGCCGCTAATTTCTGTCATAAATGTATTATTTATTTTTAACTGCATGGCGTAAGGCCCATCATCAGCCCATGTGGCTGGTTCTAGCAGTTCATTATGACCCTTGAATACTTTCAGTCGTTCTAGGTATTCAAGGATTGTTTCCCTATGTTTTTTTGTTTTTTTTACACAGTCTGATATTTTAGAGAAATCTCTTATGTCTGTGTTGTAGACATTTTAAAACCATAATCTAGCCTGACGTTGTCATACTCATAATTCTAGTCAGAATATGAGTCTGATACTGCTCCATTGGGCTGTGATTATGGGGCGTGTTTCAACCGAAACAGGAGAAAAAATGCTTCTTCGCTCAATTGGTTACCTACAACCAATCAGAGCAACGTAGTATGTGACCAGGGCCAGCTGATAAATTCAACTTTTACCGGATCCCGTAGGAAGGAAGGCAAAAACGTCTTTTCGATTGACAAATACCTTGATCGCGTTTCTCTGTTCCTCTTTCAAAATGAATGCACTGTCAATGTCTAAATGGACTCGAATCTATATATTTCAGCTCTCCAGCGGCAGCCATGTTTGTTGAAAACGAATTCAACCCGTGTGTTGGTGACGTAGTTGATTACGTTACGGTTGATCATCTGTCCATCATCGTATAAAGCCCGCCCTGACAATTTGATTGGTAAGCTCAGCTTCAGGTCGGGCATAATTTCTCCCCAACGGAGCGATGCCAGACCGAACTTCCAGACCTCAAATGTTGTGGGCGGGGCTAAGTTCGGATGGTATCCAGGCTACCCATAATCATGTACGTCTTCTGATTTGGACACACTTTTAACCATTTTAAGTCATTTCATTTATTTATCTTTATACCTCTAACTGATCTTGACACCTTTTACATTTCCTTTATCTATTACCTTTGTCTGTTACCTTTATCTGACCTCCACACTAGGGTTAGTTATGTGTTTACTTTCAGACTCTCACAGTTTTTTCTTGAGATCGCAATGCTGAGTCAACCCGAGCCCGACCAGAGGTCCTCCGTCTTACTCGTTTTGTGAGGAGGTTTAGGCCAGGGAATTTCCCTGGGGTGATCAGTCCCCTACCACGTGGCACGGTGGCTCAGGTGCTTGCACTGCCGCCTCATAGCAAGAAGGTCATGGGTTCGATCCCCGCATGGGGCGCTGTTGGCTCTGGGGGGCAGGTCCTCCCCAGACCTTCAGTGCTCAGGTGGGCTATCCCCCGGGCCTTTCGGTGTGGAGTTTGCATGTTCTCCCTGTGTTCAAAAGGAGTTTCCTCCACTAAGAACCCCAACAGAAAAACATGCAAACAGAACACTCCTCTCCGTCCCTGACCGAGACAGACAGTTCAAGTGGGAGCTGAGAAGCTGCCCACTGCTCCTGGAGGAGGGACGATCCGGGATGGGTTAAAGGCAGAAGTCGAGTTCACGGCGACCTCAGGCCTGTGTGTGTGTGTGTCCTGTGTCGCCTCCATATACAGTATAACACGTGTGTGTTGCAGTGAGTTGTTTGTGCAATAAAAAACTGACAGCAGTCAGCCTTGTTTGTTTTACTGGTTACGGGTCAAGGCACCTCAGTAATGCGAGATCAGTCTTTTAATATGATTAAATATGATATAATATGATTATAATTATCTGTGTTTTACCCATGTATTGTAAACCACCCTTCATGACCATTCATTTCACACCCCCATTTAAGTGATGTACCTTCTTCAATTTAGATACCTGTTTCCCATTTTTTTTATGTACGAGGAACAGGAATATCTCAAAAAGTTCGTCTCAACCTCACAGGAAAACTATATACAGGCCTCCTCAAGGCGATCTTTCTACCTCAGCCCAAAAATAGGAATATATCTCAACCTCCTTAGGGCGATCTCTCCACCCGAGTCCAGCAATATATCCCAGAACATTCGTTCCCTCCTTGCCAGGGGAACAGGAATTCATATCTCCTCAGCGCTATTAACAGGAATATATCTCAACCTCCTCAAGGCGATCTCTCAACCCGAGCCCAGCAATCTATCCCAGAAAATGTGTTCCCACCTAACCAGGCGAACATGAATTCATATCTCAGCGCTATTAACCAAAAGAACTTAGCATACACACAAAGACAAACGATATACTCACACACAGCTCGGAGTCTTCTCCCCAGTCCTGTTCGATTCCTTCACCCTCGGCTCTCCGCGCTGGCAGGCCCTGGCAGGCCCTGGCAGACCCTGGCCTCCTTCTAATTCAAGTTGGAGGTCTTCAAAGGAGTCCCATACTCCCCCGTGCACGGTTTAGGTCCTGATGATTAGCCCAGCGCGAAGAGTCGATCAGGTTGTTGGAATCCCGGACACGAGCCCCCAATTATGTTAGGTGAAAATTCACTCAAGTTACCTCAGGACTCCGGAGTTGGATATAAGTACATTTATTAGACAACAACAAGCTCGTTGGGCTCACCCACGTCTTGGCAGGTCAGAGAGAAGCACGTGCCCTCTCTCCTAGAGAGAAGGAGCCCGGGCTTACTCCCAGCCTGCAGCAGACGAGAGAGAAGCAATATTAAACACATCGCACATGTTTTATATAGATAGAAGTTTATCTAATGCTGACGTCATAAATGTTTAACATCTCAGTCATTCTAGGTCCATGACTGAGCTTCTTGTCTTCCAAGGATGTCTGTTCTTCCCAGGGTCGAGAGCACATTTCTACCCTGTCACCAATGAGCTCACCCAAACATGCTCTTGCACATATGCAGACTAAGTGGCACCTAATAATCTAGGTTACACACACACAGAAACACAGAAAAGCCATGTTCCTGCTTACATAAGCACATGATTCATACAACGTATATATTAATACAAGGCACTTGGTTAATATATTCTGAAGTCAGGTTGAGTGCTATATGTATTTCCTTATGGCAAAGTTAATGAGGAATTCTGAATATACATTGAAATATCATTATGAGTCACAGACTTTGACACGAGCCAATATTCTATGTTTGGAGGGGTCTGTTGCTCCAGGTATACACACAGCTCTGGGGATTTCTTTCTCTCCAGATATCAGTTACATCAAATCCATCCATGAATGCTCTCAGTTTGGTGTTTGAAGAAGTAGGTGGGCGTGGAGGCCACTTATGAAGAGTATCATCCAAAGTAATATCAACCCCCCCCTCCCCACGACAATACTAGCATCTGTGAAGTAAAATAGCATTATCTATTGAGGAATTACATCCACATATATTGCTTGTAATGAGTATAGTTTCTTCAAAAGAAATAACCTAAAAGCAAAAGTGACCTAATGGATCTGCATCGGCACACAGGAAGTTCTTATGGCTACTCCAGCAGAACGAGGAGATCCATGTGAAGGCCACAAATCACCCAATTGCGATCTCCAAAAAAAGGTGTCCTCCTCCTTTGTGGAATCACACACTGACGATGGCTTAGGCCGAAACGCGTCTGTGGATAAACTGGTCAAAATATTTTTTTTTGCGGTTTTTTCTACTTTAAGTTAACAGTCACCCAAAATCGCCTTTATTTTGGAAGTAGAACGCGTCTATCCTTACAAATACTTGAAGACTGTGGAATGGCATTAGGAAAAAAAGAAGCTGGTTTTCTAGTTCTTATCATAGGCTACAAAAAAATACGGCTTTTTCTTTTACATTGTCACTCAACCCCCTGGCACTGACAGATTAAAAAGACATAAAGAAAAAAAAACAGAAATAGGAAGAAAAATGCCAAGTGTGACCTAGAGGAAACTGAAACTGTGTTGATTGTATAAGCACAACTCAGAAGTCATTATCCATAGGAAAAATGCAAGAATAAGTTTAATATCCATAACCCAAGATATCTATCTAAATATTCATTAAGTAGACGCCCCATGGTTTTCCATTGCTAGTAGGCCTGAACAAAGACATCTGAAGGAAAAGAACTGGCCTAATATTAAAAGATTACGCCACAAAAAGGTCAGGTAACATTAAAATAACAGGTTCCTGATTGAGACTTTTTATATAAATTACTGCAGCCGGCCCCTTGAAACTAGCCCTTTATTCCTGGCATCTTTGTGTGTTTAATGAATTCCAATAAGGCTGTGAGTTATTTTATCAATTGTGTTTTGCTTTTTACAGCATTTTCCACAGACCGCAGTTTTTAAAGGTTGTGGTTCAGGTTCTTTTGAATTTGGACTGCAGTACCAATTTTAAATGCTTGGTGTCAGTGCTACTATTGCTCCTTTAAGGTGATTAAAGAAAAGTTCAATAACAAGTACCCTGCTACAGCATTAAACTTAGTCTTCAATTATTTCCTTGCATTTTCTGACTCATTTTCTGATGTGGAACATTTTAAAAGATAGTCCCTTTAAAACACACACACACATACACTCATGTCTGCCTGCAGTGGGTGAAAAACACCACACTATGTCCTTTGACTTGTAAGCAAACATTGAAAGCTCGTGTTTCTCCTGTCGTAAAATGTTCAGAAGTCTGGAAATGGATGAGCTTCCCAGGTTTTAGCCTTTGTTATAGCCAATGACATGGATTTAGCGTTCCCAAATCTGGTTCCCCTTTAAAAAATATAATACCTCTGAATAGCATACAAATTGAACTTTTCTTTAATCACCTTAAAGGAGCAATAGTAGCACTGACACCAAGCGTTTAAAATGGGTACTGCAGTCCAAATTCAAAATATACAGAGCAATGGCTCCCACCTCCCACGCCTCCCCAGACTCGAAGCTCACACAGGTTGCCAGGTTGAGGACACTGAACATACATGAACAAGTGCAAAACAAGCTCAACATTAAACTTTGACAAAGGCAAGCAACATTCTAACACTCTAAGTAGATGTATACCTTTGCAGTGTTTCTATTGTTTGTAAATTATAAACTAGCTCATATGGATTTTTTATACTCTGTCAGTGTTAGCTAGATGCATGGTTGGCTATGTATGTTAGCCAAAGCTAAGCCTGTTATCACGAAAACAAAACACTGGAGTTGGAGTCACTTCTTTACAGGCCCCTGTAACATATTGCACAATTTAATAGAGAACATAATTTCACATCTATTTCTGAGTAGTAGCCTACTGTTCTTCCATGTTGCAGCCCGATGCATATCTCAGTTCTGAAGTTACCTCACCAGTGTCAAGTGAAGCCAGTGAGGGCTGGTCAGGTGGCGTTGATCCGAGAGGCAGAGGGCGGAGAGGACGAGCTAGAGGAAGGAGGAGGAGAAGACAGTGCAGGTCCTAGTGGTATAAGAGGCAGAGGATCTAGAGGAAGAGCAACAGAGAGAAGAGAGAGTTCAGGACCTGGTCCTGGTCCAGGATGCACAGAGAGGAAGTGCAGAGGAAGAATGACAGAGTGAGAAAAAGTGTCGTTGGCGAAATTTGACCACATCCATTGATGATCACAAAATGTAATAAACTCTTCATAAACGGGAATATGGTTTCTATTCCATAAGATAGATCAATAGCTTATGGCTACAAATGGGCATGAGTAACATTACTCAGTATAGAGTAATCACATTCCTAAATTCAATCAATTTGGAGTCAAACTTGCCTTATATTTCTGTCATGATTGTTGTTGCAGAGGCAGTAAACAGCCATGGCCAGTCGGCTCCTCTGCTGTGATTGATAGCAGTTAACCTAACTTTAGTGTGTGTTAGCATGACGCCATTAGCCAGCACTACTTGGGATCACTTTACCAGCTGTGTATCTCAAATGCTGACTGCCTTAACTACCCAACTGCACAGGGCCCCACGAGTATGAATGTGATGACGCGAATGTTGAAGTGTTTTTTTCAAAGTTTCCTTAATCTCTGATGACATATCATGGTCATTTTATGATTTAGTACTGTGCATCTATTACATATGGGTCCTTTAAACAGTTAAAAACCTTTTGCATGCTACGATGGGCGAGGAGCACCTAGCAACTTGTGCAATAACACGTCAACATGATGATGCCTCAGAGTTACAGTATAGGCCTATAGCAAGGTCACTTTGTATGTGAAATATCCTTAATAGGAATCAGTCAGTTGCATGTCTACATTAATGCAATTTATTGTACAATGTATTGTCATATTAATGCAGTTTGTGAATACAAGGTATTTCTAGGCTACAGTTAAAACGTCGAAAATGAAATCTGTTTTGTGTATTTATCCGATGCCCACACTTCAGTTGCTATTTGCAGTTGGCATAGTGATTGTGGCTATAGCCTGCATATGTGGTAGCATGCATTTATTATGTTTGCGGAAATAAAGAGAACACACACGCACTTGATTGACATAATAAGCTAATACAAATGTTGATTTCATAGAAACTTTGAATTAGTGGATCATTCATTTAATTTCCCATCAAACTAAACTCAACACAACCTAATTTGGACAGCTGCGGTCTAGAAATGGCCTACATCAGTCATAGACAGGAAGGTGTGCATAAGTGGAACAATCACTGTTCCACTGACTGATAACAAAGTCCTTTGTAACTTCTCTGTTGATGATCCGCACCCATCTGCAGGAAAAGGCAAGCTGGGCCCCTGCCTCTTATTAATGGACATGGCACCAGGTATTCTCTTACTTACCATTCTGGACTTTTCAGCACCTTCCTTTTTACTGAAATGGCTAACACACCCGGCAACACTTACAGGCCTACTGACTTACTTTCCCCCTACAGACATGCACCAACTGGCATTGTGGTGCCGGTCAAGCACCTGATTCCGTTCCCCTCGGAATTCCTGTTCCGTTTATGCCACTATACTAGAATTCTTGTTTTTTGCCAGGTTACCATATGCATTGTGTGTGGCACAATCAGGTGCTTGCACTGCCGCCTCACAGCAAGAAGGTCATGGGTTCGATTCCCGCATGGGGCGCTGTTGGCTCTAGGGGGCAGGTCCTCCCCAGACCTTCAGTGCTCGGGGGGGGGCTATCTCCCGGGCCTTTCTGTGTGGAGTTTGCATGTTCTCCCCGTGTTCACAAGGGGCTTCCTCCACTAAGAAACCCAACAGAAAAACATGCAAAAAAGAACAAAACACTCCTGTCCGTCCCTGACCGAGACGGACGGTTCACTTGGTCCCCGGGCGCTGAGAAGCTGCCCACTGCTCCTGGAGGGTCCTGGAGGAAGGACGATCCGGGATGGGTTAAAAGCAGAGAGTGAATTCACAGCGACCTCAGGCCTGCGTGTGCGTGTGTGTCCTGTGTTGCCTCGTTAACACGTGTGTGTTGCAGTGAATCGCTGGTGCAATAAAACTGACTGAAAGTCAGCCTTGTTTGTTGGTGTTTGTATTCACAGAACTATTGTGAGCGAGAAGCGCAACTGAATTTTAATAAGTGAGTGGTTCCACCTGAAACTTTGAGACCTCTGACGACGATGTTGGCAATACTTTTGGCCAATTTTGCTTTCTGTACCTCAATTGCGATTCTTGTTTCTAGAGGTTCGGTGAAAAGACAAGGGGGAACATTAATTCCCAAAGGGAACCAAATCAGATGAGTCACTGGCAACCACGGGCTTGATTTCGTTCTTCATTTACCACTATTATAATTCAAACTTTCAGTACTCACTCACTAACCTTCAAACATCTCAGGCAATCTCAGGTATACCCATGGGTTAGAGTTAAATTACTCTGTCGTGTTGTTTTGGAGAGGAACCACCATACGAAGCAATTTGTTGTAACAAGGTTGAGTTTTACTGGTAGGTACTGACACAATACAACTTGCCCAACAGACAGTCAAGTACAGTCAAGCAAGCCGGAGAATTCGCATTCTAGAGTCTAAACAGAGGATGCTCGCACTTTTAAGGCCTAATTCTGTGATGTCACTTCTGGCCCCCTGCACCGCCCACATACACTGTCTTCCACTCGGCATTTAGTTATAACACATGATTCTTGTGGTGTTTCCCATTTACAGAACTTCTGCTTTTAATCTGCTGACATGTATGTCTGGACACTTTCCCTTATCTGTGCCCCAGCCTTGACCACTTAAGATTTATCCTTATGCCTTTCTCCTCTTCTGGGCCATTGTCCCAGTTTTAACTTGCTCTCTCCTGTCCGACTCTGCTTTACATTTCCCATGCAGATGTTACTTGCTGTTTTCTGACTACCCTTTTCTTGTGATTATACTTCATTGATACATTTGATTAAATGTGATATGATTAGATAAATTTGATAAATCAAATTTATCTTACAGTACTCACTGCACAACATTGTACAGGCTGGCTACCATTACACCTTTACACCTATATACAGACCAGACTCTATATACAGTCATTGCTGCCCCATAACTCATTTCATTCCGTTAATTTCGCACACCAACAAATATACGCTACCACTTCCTGGTCCCGCAACAGTTCCCCCCTCAAGATAGTCTACTTTATTCCCTTAAGTGGGCTGGGGGAGAGTGACTGGTTAGTGTGGGGATAATTACGCTCTGTTAATTAATGTAACATTATGCAAGAATGTAATTATTCTATTAAGGGGGGTATAATAATGCTTTGATGTACTTAATAGGAAAATGTACACTGACTATGTATCCTATGTTAATAACTGTAAATGTATTTGACACACTGGTGTATCCATAATGGCATTTCCCAATTTAGATAATCGTTTGGCTTTATTTAAAGCGAGTGTGGGGGAGCACGGTTGATGCGACAGCTTCCTGAGAGGCTGGTAGCCGTGGGAGAGCTATCTGCCATATTGAATAACCATTTGGTACATTTTTGTTTTTGCCTTTTTTGTTGATAAAAGCACGTGGATTTGTCCATAAAACACTGCATGTATGTTCAGGTCTCCACAGTGTCTCGGATAAAGTCTGCAAGAACATACCTGGGGGTCAGGATTGATGTTTCATTCGCTATTTAACATTTGACTGTTTATCATCATTATTATAATAATAATAACAACAATGGCAATTATTATTATGATTAGTAGTAGTAGTAGTAGTAGTAGTACTAGTAGTACTAGTAGTAGAAGTAGTATGTGAGGTAACAAGAGAAAAAACAAAACAATCGTTTTAAGAAGTATTTTGGATTTACTCTATGATAATCCCTTTAGTTTTACCAGCATAATGCACTGCATGTCTACGGATAGATGGGTACACGTTACAATATGACAAGGCACAGGTGCAGGAGCAGTACACAGTACTGCATTGAATTATGGGTAAATATTCCACAGAGAGTTTACAGGATATGATGTGTGAATTGAAAAAAGGATGTCCATTTGATACAGAGAACTTGTAACAGACATAATTAACAAAATGTATATTTAATCCAACGGGTATTTCAAAGAAATATACACAAATGATACTGAAAAGACAAACATACTTAAGACACTGAAATGTCCTTAATTTCTAGTTATTATAGACATGTTATTTACAACCAGCAATGTGCACATTACATAGACGCCATTACAATCTCAAACTGACCAGTTCATAAAGCAGTATCTTCATATTCAAACAGACTTTCGTTAGATTCCACGGCTGAGCAGTTTTCATAACACACATTATTTAAAAAGTACAAAACAAACAAAAATACAACTTCATACCCATAGCATATCCTACTTTACATGTTCTGTGTTTCTTATTCTAACTAAATTGCTTTGCAGAGTTCTTTGTCAATATGAGTAATGTGAAAAGACAGAATTCCTGAGAGTTGAGGTCACCTTAACGTGAATTCAAACCACTTGCTAAAAGCCCGGTAGCCAACGTAAGCCTGGGCTGGCTCCTTTTTTTTAACCAGAACATCATCATATGTTCCACTTAAACAGAGGGCCATGCTGTTGTGTGTATGATGCATATGGCAAGTAGTAGGATGTGCATCCTATTGCAATAATCATATGACGTCTTGTTTGTTATTTTTTTGACCTCCTATTCTCCCATCAAGAGGTGTAGCAGCATTCTCTGTCCATCCTATGAGCGCTGTCCTTTACTACTCCCATGCATCTCCATTCAGGTGTCCGGTACAAAGCACTGTGTTAATGCCACAGCATCATCCTTCATTCAAATATTCAAAATGTAGTGCCATCGTTTATGTAAAAACAAAACACCAAAAATAGACAGATCCTATATAAATCCTCAATATATTAAATAGAAAATATTAAAAAGGGCAAAAAAAAGTGTGTTAGCTGCAAAATATATATCGATATGTACAAATCCCATGCCTCCAAGTGAATGATCACTGCAAAAGAGTAAAAAGAAGAGAAACACCAATATTACATTTCAGACATACTTGATGATAGAACTTACGATCTACCTAGAGATCTGAGACAAGAGCACGAAAAGCACAAACCTTGTTCCAACAGCCTGGTATGGGCAGCCCATCTCGACCCTGCGGGCAGAAATAGAACAGGTTATTGCATGCCATTCAAAGCTCTGGCAGCCGTGAGGTACAGGAGAGGATCACAGCAGGCAAACACGAGGCAGACCAGTCATTTAACCGATTTGCAATCTCAACATTTGCACCCGTGTTGAAAGGGAACACATGATTTTGTGAGGTCATTCCATCGCAATCACTTAGAAAGGAATAATGATTTTTCATTGCACGAGTACACCACACAAACCACAAATTGAACGCCATGCACACACACACACACACACACACACACACATCTCCACATATATTTAGTATTTGTCTGCCTCTGGTATTCATACAATCACAGCCACAATCACTGAAACCAAGGAGAGGTCACATTCAGCATCTTTAGGGGCATAGTCCAGATCAAGTGGAATATCACGAAGTGTGATCAACTGTCACCCAAAAACGTTTCACAGAGGGCAAACCAGAGAGCTCAACAGAGGGGTTAAACCACATACGCTGGTCAAGCACTGGTACTGCATGCACTGACAGCCAATGCTACTTGACTGGAATGCTACAAAATAGTACGTGGTTTACCCTGAGCCCCCAAAGACACTCAAACACAGCACAAGCCATTCACAGAGGCCCCCCTCTGGCAGTGGTCATTGTGATCATCAGGAGTTCTGCTCTTCGAATTCCCCTTAGGCAGTTAGCCAAGATGGAAGAATGCTTATAGTCTTTAGTCATCATGCATGTATTGGCTTACTGACATGTACACGAATGTTCAGAATCCCTGATAGAGGTGCATAACCGATTATTGGTTGAAGTCATCCACCAAACACAAAGTCAAACTGATTTCCTGGTCACAGTATGGAAAGGCCGGTAAGATATTGGTTTTTAATTTCCACATAAACCAGTAACCACTGCCTGAGGGATAGCTGGCTGATGATGAGGGGGGTTGTGGGAAACACACAGACACAGAACACATATACTATACCAGGGGGCAAGGGCCGGCGGGGAGTAGCCCTGCTTCCCCATCATGTCCTTTTAAATCTCTGGTGTCCTGCCATTGAAATTCATGCAGGTCTCTGTTATGCTCATTTCTGTCTCAATCTTCACACATTTACAACTATCATCCATACAGGACACACTCATATATCTTCCATTGGGGAATATAACACAACCGGGAAAAAAAAGAATCTCACTAGTAGCCAGTAAAGCCAGTAAAAATGATCTATCATGAAGCCACATATTTTACAGCCTAGAAGAAAAAGATATGGAGCCCATAATTGAAGTGATGTTACGGCACCTACAGTATTGGTCAAGCAAGTGGTGGTCCACATTAACGTGGCCTATGATTCAGTAGGTCACGTACCACAGGGCAGGGCTGGTCTAGCCCAGGAGGACCCTGCTCGCCTTTCTGTCCCTTCAGGCCCTTCTTCCCCCCTTGGCCGCGGTCACCCTACAGGACAGAGAGGAGACGGGACGTGAGGATGCTGTCTCTAATTCTTCTTCTTCTTCTTTCAGTTGACTTTCGTGCTGTCCTTCTTTTTGCAGCGGAAATTTGGGTTTGTTAGCATGGAATCTGGCCGTTATGACCACTTTACTACTACAAAGTAGTAGTCACTGACTGTCATGTGAAGAACGTTTGAGACAGAGAGAGAGAGAGAGAGAGAGAGAGAGAGAGAGAGAGACAGAGAGAGAGGGAGACATGAATAAAATGAACATTTTCCTCATGACCGTCATAATTCCATAATCAATTGATCCATGGAACACATCTCCAGCTAGCTGGCTGGCTACTGAGTGAAACTGATTGCGGCGCCAACCTTGTCTCCTTTGGCTCCCAGTTCTCCCTTCTCTCCCATCAGTCCTGGGAAACCCTGATGATCAGAGAGACTCTTAGTCCCAATCAAAGGACCCCCAGAAAAGATCCATTCATCACACTAAATGCAATCCATATTAAGCATGAACCAAACAAAATGGAATCCAATACTTACATCTAATCCAGGCAGGCCTTGTTTGCCCTGTGGCAATACATATGTAAGAAGACAATAGTAATGAAGAAATGTTTCTGAACAAATGAAAGTCTGATTTCTAGCATAACATTCACATAAAGTGCATTCAATATTCAAGTCATAACGTGGATTTATAACCAGGACAGAAATCACTCCAGGTGCCTGCTCTAGGTGTGGTTAATGAATAATGGGACTGTTATTACAAGTACTGTATATACGAGTTGTATGAGTATAACATGTTTTCTTCATTACAACTGAATTACAGCATTAGTCGCGTTTTTTAACAGCCACGCCTTGTACATTAACATGAGTATCGTACACTTGAATTCTGAATGGATGAAATGTACTGACTTTTTCTCCTTTGGAACCTGGGAGGCCGACTAAACCTTCAGCACCTGGAGTCCCTGGAGCACCCTGGTCATAGGAGAGTCAAACTTAGCTCAACTAAATCATAGAAAGTTATACAGTATGTGGGATGGGTACACGGTTCTGTCTGAACTGTATCTTGTCCGTGTCTAAAGGAATGGTGAAACATGGAGTTCTGCTGCAGCAGCTCAAGACTTACTCTTGGACCGGGGGTACCACGATCTCCTTCCCCCCCCTTCTCTCCTCTCACGGCCTCACCTGGCTCCCCCTTTAGGCACAGAGTCAAACTTAACACCAAAACTCACACCAAATAAACATCATTATTAACACAACATGACTGAATTATCACTTCATTATCACATACCGCCACATGCGTCTGGATGCACGTAGGCTACTGCTATGAGTTAGTGTGGACTATAACCCATTTAACATGATGCCAGAGTTTTGGTTCTAAGCCACCAGAGTTTATTTATGTGAAGCTGTCAAACTTTAAGGACCGGTTTGGTGGGAAATATCTGCAATCTATTTGTGAAGTAGGGGCAATACTTCACAAATAGACACAGTGTTCGGGTGGCAGAAAAGAAAGCACTTCTGAGGTGGTAATGCGGCCATGATGCAAAGATTGTTTAGGAAATGCTCAACAGTCAGTGAACAGTGAGTGGTGCTCTATGCCTCATGTTTTCATTTGATATACCGTACAAAAATGTTTAAATGACTGTTGAGGGGTTTAGAAAAGATAGAACATTTTGATCCATTAGATCAGAACTTATGTGGATTGTTTCATAAAGAGTGTCTGAAAAAAAAGCCCAAGGGAAACAGAAATAACAGAAATTGTCCAGAGAGCTACTAGCTGGTCCAATCATTTCAATTTCATTTGGATCGATTCATAAGTTATTACATACAGTATACACAATTTGCATGTCCGGTGGAAAAGTTCCACACATAAATGAATGCAATGAACATTGGCTGGGTTGAACATACTAAGTTGTATGTAGAACAATGTTTTGACATGGCAGATAAATATTATATTTCAAAGCACAAAATGTTTGTTTAAGAACAAGGCTTTGCCAGTCTAAACCAGTGGAGATCAGAGCACAGAAGATGTTTACCTTGGGGCCAGGTGTTCCATAGTAGCCCTGAAAGACAAATGCTTTGTTAAAGCAGCAATAAGGAGTTCTGTTCCAAAACTAGCAAGATAATTACCTAAAAGGCAAGCAAAAACCTTGCAAACACCACCAACAGCCCAGTTGACACAGATAGAATCTTGCCAACACACTTTTGGCAGTACAGCTGGTAATGTCATGCAGTGAAAGCTTTTCTTTCATTTGTGCAGGTTATTCCAGCCCGGTATGCAGAACTAAATAGGGCATATCCTCGATGGCTAGTGGGAAAGACACAGGTGTTTATCTGTCCTTCACATGACCATATGCTATCAAAATGAATTTAAGGATGGTACCAAAACCAGTTGCCTATAAAACCATACCTAAAAAACTGTTAAATTGTTGCATAGTGTTACTTTAAGAGATCATGCTTCAAACCCAATAACAAGTCTATACTACTCAAAGACAAATACATTCTGATTAGACTCGGATACGATCATTCGCTCCTCAAATGTCCTATACACCTGTCCTGACTCACCTGGAGTCCCTGGGGACCGGGGGGTCCTGGCGGGCCTGGGGGGCCGGGCAGTGAAATGATCTGCGCCTGCAGGGAAGAGGGGGACCTTTGCGCCTCAGTAAAACAAGGTTACCGTACTGTACTTTTAATATAGCACAGACAGCACTTAAAAGGCCAGAGCACCTGTTCAGTTTCTCACTGTTATGTAACTTCTTAACCTGTGTGCTGCCAGTGGGGCATATATGCGCCCACAACGTGGGTATTATAGAATGCCAAGGGCGAATATGTGTGCCCAAAAGAACATAATCATTTGCATGATAACATCTAGCCAATTAAAATATTGATACTGTGCTGCTACTATGTCGACATGATAGTAAACGTATTCTAAACAGACCATGATTGGTTTAATTGCAATAATATGCTCTTGCCAAGCACATATAAACAAGTTATGGTACAATTCCCACTCAGTGCATTGCATCTGCATAGGTGAAGACATGCTTTACTGACCAGGTTGTCCTGAATCCAGGCGTCTCCCTTTTCTCCTTTTAGGCCATCCATAACCTGACAGAGTGATAAGTGTATGTAAATAACATGGCAGGCAGAAACTTGTCATTTCCTTTCAAACCCAACAGAGGTGTACTCAAAGTGCTGTGAAATATTCCCTCTGTCTTTGCTCACTTATCGTAACGGGGTATAATAGCGGCACGCGTGTGTTATCCGCTACGTTCGTCATGTCAATCTAATTAATAGACTTAACATTTTGATTGTTTAACAGACTGGCCGATTTTTAACAGACTGGCCGATAACCAGTGCAGCTACGCTAGTGCCCAATTCTGTGTGCCCTCGGGCAGACCCACCCTCACACACTTTCAAATGTTGTCACCTAGTCTATTACAGCTTCAACAACAGCCACTGAATGTATGACCTGTACATACTGTATGTATGCATGTATCTATGTAAAGTATGTATGTATGCATGTACATATATGCATATGTATTTATGTATGCATGATCGCCAGACTCACCGATGGCCCAGACAGACCCATCTCTCCCCTCTCTCCTTTCACCCCTGGGTATCCTGGCATCCCGTCTTCTCCTCTCACCCCCTGCAGGCCCTACAGAGGATTTCAAACATGTTCCAAAGTGAGTCCTGTTCCTGTTCTGTTCATGCTGAATGATAACAATTGGTCAGATATTACTCCACCTGTGGTCCATCTGCTCCACGTATGCCAGGCAGACCGGAATCTCCCTGCGAGAACAATACAAACAAACACACTCACATGACATACATTACCAAAATCACTTGCAATCATATGTCCGGCTTCAAAGCCACTGTATTAACACCGACAAGCATCAGTTCTACTGCCTAATGCTGTGTCAAACTAAATAAGAGGGTCTTGCCTTGGGTCCTTCATCTCCCGGTGGCCCTGGAGGTCCCTGGAGAGTAAGAGGGACGTATTTAGATGACATTTGTGGACATGGGCACACAAAAACGAAAAATGTATGCAGTGTACATGTGCAGAGCATTGGATGCTTTGTAACTCCATCACAGAAACCCATCTTTCCAAGAGAACTCACCCGAAGAGCATGGTGCAGTTCTCCAGAGAGGTCAAGTCTCTCAAGGGAACCAGGGGCTCCTTTCTCTCCAGGTGTACCCTAGACAGTAGAAGAGAAGGAGTTAAGCAAAACTCCAAGTTACTTAACGCACACACACAAACACAACACACACAAATAAACACAACAGACAGACACACACACACAAACAAACACAAATAAATACACACACAGAGAACTACACACCATGAGTCCTTCAGGCCCCGGCTCTCCCAAATCCCCCTTGTCCCCCTGTAGAAACCACATTTATATATTTATATTATTATTAAATCGTCCTCATACATACCTCACATATGCTTATGTCATATGCTAATCCTGTCTCTGCCATTAAACCAGTGTGCACCAAAATGCCTCATGCAGTTATTGGTTAACCCTCATCCCTTCAAACATTGACTCCTACTGTACAAGTACTGTACTTGTACAAGACTCCATCTCTGATGCTAGGCAGGCAGGTGGGCTCACCTTCATCCCTGGAAGCCCATCGAGGCCCCTCTCTCCCTGGCCACCTGGCGCACCTGCCTCCCCCTGGACAACAGCAACAGGAGACAACACATGAACTCACGAAGAAGTGTCCTGGAGCACTGATGTTTTTGTTTTGTTTTTCTTTTACCCACAACCAGCACTGTGGCAGGGGGGAACACACACAGAAACTGGGTCTCCAAAATGTCTCATTTGTTGGAGACTGACCATACTCTTTCCATTTATCATAGTAGACCAGATCACAGCACCTTTATTCCTGGGGGTCCGTGAGGCCCTGGTTCCCCATCTTCACCATCGATGCCCTGAAAGAACACCCGTACGTCAAGTCACTTTAAGGGAGTGTGCGAGTATGCACACTTGAGTCTACGTGTGTGCGCTATTACACGTGGCTAATTGTGGCTGAGTTTTTATGCTGACCTGAATGCCTGGGGGCCCTCTCGGTCCCTGTTAAGAGGTTAAAATGTAATGTTAAAATCTCTTATCTCTACTCTAAGGCATGCTGTTCTACTTCTATTTGTCCTAACTCTATTTAAATAAAATGCATGTGAGCAGTGGAGGTAAAGAAAATGTAAAAGGTCACCTCAATGCCATTATGTCCTGGGGGTCCCTGTGAACGACAGATAAAGGCTTAAATGAATACATCTAATACAAGACATGAACATGAACATGATCAGTGAGGAGTAATTTCTCTCCATAACCACTAGAGGTCAGTATGAAGCTTGGCTAATGGTCTGCTCAGTGAAATGCTGCTGAGTTGACGGCTCCTAAGTATTTGCCTGACATTCTTTTGTAGTTAAGCACAATTTACCTCACAAGTTAAACAGAGCCAAAGACAGAAGACTTCAAAACTTCATAGCAGAATAAAATGTTAAGCCCACTCTTCCTGTCATAAATTCTTTGGTCTGTGTGCCCAACCAACAGACTGAGGGCATAGTACAAAGACAAAGCCTCTAAACTCTCCCAGCATTCAAAAAGCCAAGTACTGTATTCTGGGCTGCCTTAAGGGGAGAGTGTCTCTCTTCTTTTAAGCAGGCATTCATTAATGATGACATGCTCCTGCCTGATGAGAGGTGCCGCCAGATGATTTACATCTTTAAGTCAAAACTCTTTCAGACAAAGATATTACATCATTAACTTTCACATCACAAGAGGCATTTGATGTCTTTGGAAGATATGTCACAGAGACACTTCAAATAGTCAAATAGTCATGCTCCACTAACATACATATGGCCTAACGATGAGACTTGGTGACAGCTCTCGATGCACTGAGTTATGGGGCAGGCCTCAAAGACTGCTAATACACTGGGGTGTCTGGGTTGTAACTAAATCCCAGAGACGTCAGAGTGTCTTTTCTGTTAACACCACGCGTCTGGTGAGAAGCCACAGCTTCGCATCAGCCTCCTCCAACAGCTAATGAGGTGGTTTCGGTTAGCTTACATAAACACAATTAGGGAGACAACAACAGGAAATGGCCTTTGAGCTCGTTGACCCTGAAACATCTGCTCTCAATATGAGCACCAGCGTGATCTGTCGCATCTGTGGCGTCCCGGGCTGTGCGGACCCTTTTGGGTTCAGTCGGAACGAGCCTGACAGACACGGGGGGGGGGGGGGGGGGGGGGGGGGTTTGAGGCTTGCTCATTGTTTGCCTTTTGTTTGTTTGTTCAAACCAGTGGAGTGTTGGGTTTCTTGGCCTGCTTCATGTATCCCTGTGACAGGAGACTACATGGCTCACGGATGAAGAAGTCTGTGAAGTTAAGGACAGGCCACAAGAGTGTTGTCGTGGTAACTAATGGTGAGTCATTAGGCCGGAGCATGAGCCGTGAGCCACGAGCATCGCTGCCCTCCCCTCTCTGAGTGCAGCACCTGGAGCACGGAGCTGGAGGATGTAATGTGTGTGTGTGTGTGTGTGTGTGTGTGTGACTCATCGATGAGTGACTCAAGCCTGCTGTCCCTTCTCACATTAGGGAAAGCACTTGGACAGAACGTACCGGCTCCCCGGGGAAGCCCCTCGGTCCGTCTCTGCCGGTGTTCCCCGGGGGTCCCCTGGGGCCAGGAGTCCCAGGAGTCCCAGGAGGCCCTGGAGGGCCCGGGGGCCCCGCTTGTCCTTGATCCCCCTGAAATGATAACGGTGGTGTGGGTGGGTGGATAGTGAATTAAAGAATATATAGGCACCAAAACAACACATCTGAACAAGTTACACTTTCATGCTAAATATAATCATATACTGTATATTGGTAACAATACAATGATAGCTCCATGCATATAATGTGTGTGTGTCAGCTGTGCCTGTTCCAACTAATGTGACGGCTGAGGCACCCTTAGTCCTGCCTGGCAGATCTTGGAGGGTGGGGGAAGTTTGCCAAACCCAAAGTGTTAAAGACAGCCCAATGTTGCTGGAAAACTCAAAATGTTGACCAAAAGAGATTTTGTGGTTGATTGTTACAGCACTCTATATAAATAACTTTTGCCCAATTATATTACAAAAGGGCACTTGCGTTGACAAGAGAAAAATACTATTTTTATTCTTTTGGTCTGGCAGGTTTGTAATTTTCTCAATATCCATAAAACAAAGCAATTCATTCAAATAGCCTTTATGAGAGGGGTCTAAACTTTTCCAACTTTCTCCCTCAGTTTTAATTGGAAACAGCCAGGGGTCCCAACAGACAAAAAGTTATAAAAGAACTAATAGCAGTGAGTGGAAAGGCCGGCAAAGTGAACACATGCAAGATTTGAGCAGAATAGAGAGAAAGAGAGAGAGAGAAGAAAAAGAAGGTAAGAAAGAAAGATACTGTAAGATGCAGCCAAGGCATGCAACAGGCTGGCTCTACCTTCAGAAGGCGCCTTTGAAAAACGTGCTGGTCACCTGAAAGAAAGCCGTGGTCGTGTCGAGGGAAGACCATCTACAGCCAAGAAGCAGAGGAAAAAGAAACAGGAAAAGGAAGGGAAAAAAACAGAGAGTCTGAAAACAAAGGCGGCTAATGAAAAGATGACAGTTTTGAGTGACACGCCCTTTTCTCACCACAAGAAGAGAAAGGCAAAAAAGCTTGAGAGCAAAGGAACAGTATGAAAAGGGAGGGATGAGAAGAGGCTGCGGAACAGCATCAAAGACCTGGAAACCAGAAGCATTAAGAGGAGACTGTGTGGACCCCAACACAGAGTGACACGGCTGTGGAGACAGACAGTACTGGGCATATGTGTGTGTGGGTGTGTGTGTGTGTGTGTGTGTGTGTGTGTGTGTGTGTGTGTGGGTGTGTCGGTGTGTGTGTGTGGCGGGGTGGGTTTTGGCAGACGAAGAACAAACCTTCACTGTGAGAATCTGATTACTGAGCAGGCCTGCTGAGGTGGAGAGCGCAGGGGGTCCCTGGGAATGCAAGGGTGGGGGCAACAAGAGAGGGTAGGGTGAGGGTGAGCAGGGGCAGGTAATGAGGTAGGAAGGGGATGGGTGGAGGGGTGGAGGGATGAATGAATGGAGTTTGAGGTGGGGCCGGAGAAGGCCAGAGGGGTAGAGTGCAGGACGAGGAGAGAGCAGGGTGGGGAACATCACAGATCAAGAAGCTGTGGAGATTGTTTACATGACCATATTTAAGAGTTGAGGTGTAGGTGTGTGTGGGGTGTGTGTGGGGTGTGTGTGGGGTGGGTGGGCAAAAATTTAGAGCAAAATGTGCAAATCTGAATATCATGGCTCAGGGTGACTCTCTTTTTCTGGCAGACTATATGGCAGCGCTGAGCATTCTAAATATCATAACAGTTTGGGTCTGGAGATACCACACTCCTCTGACGCGGACTGAAATAACTAGCGCAGAGGAAGAGACGCATAATGGCCATGAGGTTTGCATTGGGGGCTGTGGTTTGAGTGGATAGCTGTGGTCACTGAGAGTAAAATCACATTTTCCCTGGAGTGATTTTTCTTTCTGCTCTCTTCCCACAGTGACACTGACTTTTGAGCGCAGTTCACAAATAGCGATGCTAAAAACCCAGATCGCTGCATCCCCAACTCCGTGCCTAAGACCCGGGGTAAATCAAGCTCGCATATTCTCCGACATTCTCTCGCCATTCATGTTATATTCATGCATCCAAGAAATGCTGAATGCCGTCTCAATGAGAAGCAAACAAAAAACGCTTTAAAGGCTGAAGAACAATGCGCCTCTAGCAATGGCGTGTCAGCACTGACAGTAATGGATGGTATGGACGAGGCAGAGGGGTGACCCTGAGCTGCCCTTAATTCCCTCCATTCAAGGGTGCAGAGGTCAAGTACAAACGAAAGGCCATGGGTCCACCTGTTAAGTGAGCTAGGGTTACACAACAATTTGCCATCTGTGAGGAGGAAAACTCTTTTCCCAAAAAACGCTTTAATTGACTCTTGGGTTGTGAAAGTTGTGAGGTTCTTCCCAGAGAACTTTAATCTGATTCCAGGAACTCCCTCCAACTTACTGTTAAAAATAACATTTCACAGACGGGTGGACTTTCCTTTATAACTCAGTCCTCTGTGTGAGTTATTAATGGGATGTTCTTCGTTTATATCCGTTTCGTCATATTACTTAATGATTTGGTGAGAACTTCCATCGTCAGTGAATATGGTGGACATTATGCGATGCAAACTATTCAAAGCATTCTTCAGTATAATCACTTTAAGAGGTCAGGCCAACAGCAACTGTTTCTAATAGAGCCAATTTGGCTCGTGGACGATGGGGCCTTCAGGTCACTGCCGTTAAAACTGCCTAAATGGCTGGCCTGTGATGACTATGAATGTTATAAATAGAAAACCAGTACGACCCTTTTGGTCAGATTCCTGATTGGTCATGGACTATATTTTCTCCCCAGGGGGGTGGAAGGAGAGGAACACTGAAGGGAGAGGTTGGCCAGTGGAGGGATACAGAGAGGGGGGGAATGGGTCGCTACCCATGCAGGCTCCATGCTGTACATAAGTGTAGCGGTTAATGACCAGAGATGCTGCTCCAAATGATTCAAATGGCAGCTGTGGCTGCGTCTCTGCTTGGGTTACAAAGAGGCTCTATTTCAGGTTACGCACTCACCCTAGGCCCCATGTCTCCTCGGTCACCCTGTGAAAGAGAAGAAAGAAAAGAAAGAAAGAAAGAAAGAAAGAAAGAAAGAAAAAAGAGGTCATTTTGGCCAATCGGATTTGACACAGGCACCACACAAATGACATCTAATTCGATCCCCTGTTCTTCTGAGAGGCCATTGTTCTAAAATGCTTGTAATGTCGGGGGTCTGTTCCTGATTATGCCCCAAACATTTACTACAGTACTTTCATAGCGTGGTGAACTGTACAGTAACACACATGGACAGTTTTCATAACGTACCTTTTCTCCTTTTATTCCTGGCAATCCCTGGCAACATAGAGGAAATAAACAGAGGGATCGTGAGCCAGACTTGCATGAAAGGATACAATCTCCCCAACCCCTCCTCCAAAAGCCCTTTGTTTTAAAATAACAGTTTCATGGTCCTTTAAGAAATTAACATACTTGACAACTGAGCAGTTCGTTTTATAACACACACAATTCTTTCTCTTCATTCAAACTCTCACATCACCCCAAGAAAATGACAGACACAAAATCATTTGGCTTGTCTCTGATAGCGTGATCCGCACACAATCACTCCGCGGGCAACATTTAAGCTTCTCCTGACTGCCATGAATCCTGTGAAGTCATACATGCTCGCGGGGCCCTGATGTGGATGCGTGTGGTGATTGAGCTGAAGTACATCTGCTGATATTGTCTTTGAAAACGGACGGGCCTCTCTGCCTCTCACAGTCTCTGACGGCTCCCAGACATATGGACGGCATTTAGAAAAATGTTTCAGAAAGCACGGCTGCTCATTCAGGTCCTGGCCCTTTCTAACGCACTTCCCCATGTGTTAGCTAAAGCCCTGAAAGCTCGGGTCCATACGCGTAGATTACTCGACTCGAAGAGAGAGGACTTACACTGTGCCACACAGCCAATACTAATAGAATGATTTACCGTTAAAAGGCAGCTAAATATCTCAGACTAAACTCAGTGTGCATCTAGCAAGTAGGATTGAAGCAGTTGTCTTGTACATGTATGACAGCCGCAAAACACAACCTGCTTTCAACCGGCCTTGGAGCGATTATGACCTGTTTATTAGTTTCTTCTGGTTTAGATGTGTAAACTGCTCTAATGTGATGGGTTTTTAAAGAGTCTCCTTCCAAGTTTGACACACTTCATTTATTTTAGTATGTGTGTGTGTGTGTGTGTGTGTGTGTGTGTGTGTTTGTGTGTGTGTGTGTGTGTGTGTGTGTGTGTGCTTGACGCTTGACACCATTCACCCAAGCCATTCCTCTCAGGCCCCTCAGACGTAAACACACACACGTATGGCAGAGAGATTTATCTGAAGAGACTAGATTACGTTTGCAGCCTTGAGAGACTACAGCAGGGAGCGCTAAGAGACAATACAGAGTTGGTGTTGAACTTCTCAAGGGGCAGTTTGGTTGAGTGGCTTATCACTACTGCATGTGCTAACTCGAAAATCCCTCTCCTCTTCTGCGGTTCTGGAGAAGCTGTGTTCTGATGTTCCATGTTAAGATGTTCTGGATAAAGCAGAAACTGTTGGACTGTTGGAGGTTCTAGCAACCTCACCCCCCTGCAATGTGACTGACTACAGGCAGAACGATGCCAGTGCAAATGCATTTGCTGTCTGACCAGCTACACAGATGACTGCCAGTGGAAACAGCAGCAGATGATTTGAGTATTTCGGTGGCTGTATTCTAGAAGTGCACAGGTTTCACTAATAGGATATTCTGCACTCAAGCCTACCTAAATAGCAGTCATTTTTGTGTGTACATATATACATATATATACAGTATAATACAGGCCTGTTAACTATAATGCAGATACCACTAAGGTTGCTTTGGTGCTAAAAATATATTTTACAATCAGTAGCTCATTTATTTGGTAGCCTTACAAATAGCTAAAGTATTCTATCACCTCATATAAATCTGAAAAATATGAAGTTCCAATTTAGACGTCTGGTTCCCAAATTCCTGATCCATATCCATCCTTGCTAAAATACAACACATTTGAATGGGAAAGACCTCTGGTGAGATTTGGCCCCCGGTGTCCTCATGCGAAGCTAACGGACACGAGACAACTGATTAATACATTGTGACATGGTGTATTTCCTGCTGTCACAGATGAGTTGGTCAAATACACATGTTGCTTTTCCGCCATCTGTCTGAGAAGATATTTCATTGTTTTTCCAGTATCTGGTCCAATGATTGTGTTTACATCAGCTTGGCCATTTGCAAAGCTCTTAGAACCACTCTGATAAAGACATGGAGACTCACATACCTGACTTCCCTTCGGCCCAGGTATGCCCTGATAGCACAGAAGAAAAAAGAGAAGTTTAGAGACATTTAGAGAGGAAAAAAAAAACATAAACACTGAATTTCATGCCTCTAGCAGCTTGGAGGGCCGTGGGCCAGTGAGCAAACCCCTCAGTGACACATAGATCTGCCGCAGCCATGAGCTATGGAGGCTATGAGCTGACCAAGCAGACAGCAGAACAAGCCCTTTATTATATTCCATTTAACACATTATTCTGTGCCTTAATCTGACAGTGTGATGACAGATGTGGATACTCACTGGCTTCCCGTCCATGCCGAGGGGGCCCTGGATGGAGAGAGGGGATCAAGGACACGCACGTTATGACAGGCAGTCCAGAGGACCGCATGCCTCTCGGGGGCTTCCCCCGTTAAAAGGTCATCTAAGAACACTCACATCTGTACACTGTCAGAGAGACCGTGGCTGTCGTAACATGTTCCCACACTGATAGGACCCAGCAAAGGTTTTCAGATTCCACTACTTAACGGATTACTTTGCTGAACAATCCCCCCCCCCCCCCCACCACCACCACCCCACCCTCCCCCCAAAACACACGTGTACAGAACATTGGGGCACAGGTGGTACAGGAGGTAGAGAAGTCGTTTAGTAATCAGAAGGTTGCTAGTTCGATTCCCTGTCGAAGCGTCCTTGAGCAAGACCCCTAATTGCTCCTGATGTGCTGTGTGCCATCAGTGTAAATGTAAAATGTGTATACATCCTTGTAAGTCGCTTTGGATAAAAGCGTCTACTAAATGAAATGAGATCAACATAACAAAGTACAGAAAAATGAGTATCAGTGTGTATGCCGCTTTTTTTTTTTTTTTAGCCTGTGTTTCTCTGACCCCAAGCCTAAACTGTTCTCTGATCAGGTAGCCATCAGGGAGTCCAGGGGCCTGTGATCCCTTCATGAGAGGCACGTGGAGATGCTGCCCAGATGTGTGTGTGTTTATGCTCCGCTGACGGGGAGGAACTCAATAGCTTTGGACAGCCCCGCTGACAACGACCACGCTGACCTGCCCAGAGCTCAGAGCACCACGTGCCCCTTCCTCACCCTACTGCCACAGGGCCACAGAGACAGCATCAGTTCCTGTCAGATCCCCCCAGCTGGTGAGATTCACCCTGGCCCTTATTAACACACATGTGTTAGGCCACAGAGCAAATCTTCTCCCCGAAAAAGAAAAAAAAATCGAACAAAGAACAAATCGAGGGCAACTGCAACTCATTTCATATTCATAACCCTGAGAATCCGCTGCCGAGGCGGAGTGTTTCCATGTGTATGGTCAGGGATGTTCGTTAGCGGGAGCAGAGAGCTTCGGTGTCCACTGTTTGCAAACAGTCAAAGACTAAACAAAACAAACCAACAAAAACATTCAACTCTTCTTTAGAAAAAACCTGATGATGAACTTGTTTCTTTCTTTTTCTGGCTTGAGGTTGAAAGGTTTTTTTTTTTTTTTGGTTCTTTAACACATATGAAGTGCACACAGCAGGCCACCTGCTCTCACTGGCCATATTTGTTTATTTTTTTGGAAACTAAACACTTGCGCTTACAGTCCACTACACGCCCAGGCTTTCGCCTCGGCTACATCGTTTCAGGTCAGCGGATGACCCGCGTCAAAAGCACTGCTGTCAATGGACTTGTGACTAATTCCAAACCGGACTAATGCCTGTTATAAACACAGGCCTGGGCAGAGGGCTGGGCAGTGAGAGGGAGAGCACGAGCACACACACGCAGACGCTAACGCGGAGAGAGTGAGATGGATGGAGTGTTTAGTGATCGCTTGGAAAGGGAACTGGAAGTCCAGCTAAGCCCACATGTGGCTCTGCACAGCACATCCAGCTCCGACTTGCTCGCTTGTTATTATTGGACCGACTTCACAGGCTTTTGCATTTCCCTGTTGATCTTACGGCAGCGCGAGGGCTGCCAAGGCATGCAACCAATTGCATCTGGACCCAGTTGTCTGCAGGGGTTGGCTATGGTCCTCGACTGTTCCCTTGCTTTTATGATATCGGGAATTGGCGATTCAGAACAACAGGCCTAATGCAGATGCATGGATGCAGACATTCATGGCCTACTGACGGAAAGCATGCTAAATATGCTGATATATTCCTGTTAATGATCCATTCTTAGATAGAGTCGATGCATTTCCTACAGTTTGCAAAATCACACATCACCAAAGCAGCAATTTTCTTTCATCAGGGAGATAAATTACAGCACATTAAAAATTATTATCTACAAACGTTTCTTAAAAAAGAAAACATACTCCACATATGTTGAATTACAATCTCGTATGTTGAGAGCACAGCCACAGTAACTAATTAGAACACACGCTCTTTCAAGCTGTTGTTCATCATAGAGCCACCAGGTGTTGCTCTGTCGTAACACAAAGTCATTACTTCAGAAGGGGCACTGACCCTAAAAACTAGAACAAGCTGCAGTTAAGACAACACTGCAGCCTGTACTGGTCATGGAAGACAGCAGATGTGAGCAGTTCTTTAATTAAAGGAGAACACTGAAATGGACATTACCGGATAGCCGTCCCGTCCTGGTGTACCCTGGTAGGATTAAAGTCAACAAAACAAAACAAGACAAAACCAGGATTAGGATTAAGACACAAATGGATTTTTTGTTCATTAATATGAGGCAGTAGCATTGTGAATATAGATGCTTTTGAAGTAAATACTTCATTTGTTTAAAACCATACATAATTTAAATCCTAGATCTGTATGTAAACCTTGTTTCGTCATGCATTAATTCACTTGAACCTCATAATGACCTCATAATTCATTCACTTGAAACTCCAAAGTTCACCAATGAATCCAAAGTGTTGGATGCAATATCTATACACATTCAGTTCGTCTGTAAGTGTATTTATATTATCATCCTGTTGTGACAAGGCATCTGTGAAGGCCATAATGTATTGGCTTATGATAGCAGAGAGGAGCTGCCCTCCGTGGCGTCATAAAGTTCCCAGCTGCTGCAGAGAGACACATTTATAAGGACATAGACATCTGCGTCAAAGCTCTGACTGAGGCCTCCCTCAGTCCCTCTTTTTGTAACACTTTCATCTGCTGCTGTCATGAAAGGCAACATGTAATCAATTCTGAAAGCAAGAGTGATAGAACTCCATCTCAGCATGGCCAAGGTCTACACCATGTATGTCATAAGGCCATGTGGAACTCAACCAATTTGACATATGGTCCAAGGATTTAGGATAGGAATGCTTTCACTCTGAGTCATTCTGTTTTTGCCATGAGCCTTTATGCACATGATCCTCAGCCTGGGATGATTAAAACGGTAAACTAACGCTACGTTTCTCAGCAGATCCGGATTAGTGCAGCGTCAACACAAAAACACATCAGACACCACTCAATGTTGTTCTTTTGGGCACCTGTTAAGCTTAGAAATCACTTGTTTGTGTCAAGCCTAAGGAATTGTATTAGTTGTATATTCAGTGGCAACTACATTAGATGAGGCATTCACAGTTTTGGAAGAAGCAGTTTCACGGGTGATGCACAACCACCCAATGTTCTCAAAGGATCAAAGCCAGTGGATTCACAGTATCAAAAACACAAACAAACAAAAGCTTCATGTGTACGTTACCAAGACGACCAAGACAAGCTACTCACAGGTGTTCCTGAAACACAAGAGACAAAGAAACACAGACATATTACTGTGGGAACCTTTATGTGGCACAACTGTGGTGGACAACGTGATTATAAAACATCAATTCTGCAGTGCATACTGCTTTGTAAGTGGTTCTTATGAATATGAATATCATCATCATCATTATTTATTCAGGGAGAATTGACTGAGCACAGGGCTCTTTTGCAGCAATGCCCTGATGTATATGCATACACCTGAGGTAAAATAATTATTTCTATAGGCAATAGTGGTTTACATACACTCAGGAATGGACAAACAGACATTAATCTAGTTATCTACCCTGTACTAAGACAGAATATTAAGACAGGTAGTTACACTCAGGGCACAGACATAAAATAATTTAAGCATGATAATTATGCCAAACAAATGACTGAATAACTGACATTAAAGCATGGTTCTCCTCAATGAGGAGTACCACACACACACAAACACACACACACACACACACACACACACACACACACACACACACACACACACACACACACACAGAACCCGTGTCTGGTATGCAGATCCACATGATAATTCCCTGAAACAGAGCCTTTTATCTGCATATGTAAGACCTCCAGTGCCGTCACACTATCCTATTCCACTCCCCCAGTAATGGCTGAAATGTCTTTATTATTCCACTTCACCCCCCCCCCCCCCCCCCCCCCCGGATCTTATTCCCTCTTACCACACCTCTGCTCAAAATACTTTTAGAAAATCTCTCTGACAAACTCAAGCCAGCTTATCCCTCAATTAAGCGTATGCAGCCATTATGACTGAGGAAGATGCTGAAGATATCCATGCATTTACACATTAGTTCTATTCTCACTGCTGTAACTCACTTTACCTCGAAAGGACCTTTAGCTCAGACCGTTCTTATGGACTTCTTTATGGCATTTGGACTGGACCACAGCTATTGCTATTGGATCCACCGTGCCGATCCACTTTCTCCCTGACTACGACAAGCCGCTAATGTATAGACCTCGCTACCTAGATCTCGAAACCTCCGTCATTCCCGCCAGACCTCCTGTGCAGCTCAACCGTTCACCCCACCTCGCGCCTATTACTTCATCCACTAGTGGCCAGTGAGAACACAAGCCATTGTCCGCTCATCTATAAAGGTAGTATTACACAAGCTGCTGCTGTCTCCCCCTCTCATCTCACTGCAGTTAGCTAACTGGGGATGACCGAAGCATTACTGCAACATATTTGGTTTCAGTCCATTTCCTGATGCCTGAGTGAGCTACCATGTTCTGTCAGGTCTACATTTGCATTGGGAATAGACAAAGAATATGCTTGTCCTCAACCCTCAATCCCTGCCTGTGTAGCCTTCTTGTTGAAGGGGAATGGCCACAACAACATGGTCACCGGGGTTCCTAATAGTTACACTTCACCCCTAATGTTGGCTACATGCCCTGAAGTAAAAGTCTGTAGAAAATGTGTGTTTATGAACTATGCTAATGTATTCAATAACACAGGACAAACACGGAGACAAAACCACCACAATCTTCTGTAAACTGTTTAGATGGGAGTAGAGTGGATCAGAGACAACGGCTGGATAGGCTGTTCATCTCGACTGGTGTTCCTTTGTGATTACTGGCATTGTTGTGGGCACGGCTATGCCACGGGCACCATTGACTGAGCAATGTATTTTTGATAAATGCAAATTCAGGATTTTGTTCTAAGTTCAGGAATTAGATCCAGGCGCCAAAAAGCCGATCTCAATAACATTTGAGCCCAGCGTGGAAACAATGTGTGGGCAGAGAGCTCTTTTTTGGCAGAGTGAAAAAAAAATAGAAGAGAGAGACCGGGCATGAAGCATGCACAGTCTGGTCCCACATGACACCATTTTAGATGAAGCACATATATTAAGAATGTAAAGCATATTGATGAAAAAGAAACCCTTTCATCTCTCTTTTTTTTTAAAGCCATGGGGAGGGAGGTCATGCGTTCATACTCTCAGTGTCGCAGGACATAAAGAGGAGATAGGCCTAGCACTGAACTAAGATGAGAGCAATTTCCCATGACTGCTGCATAGTTCCCCCCTTGATCTCTCATCAGAAGAGACAAGAGATGTATGCATGAGACAGTCTAAGGGGGTCTGTCTCTGGTCATATTGAGATGCCAGAGGAGATTTGATACCACTGAAGGAATGTAACACTGAATAGAACTCGTGACACCGCAGCCAAGGGGAGGACTCGGACCCTGGAGGCAATCGTGCTATGAGCTAAACAAATGATTAATCTTGCACAATGACACACAGCAGATAAGATGATTTTGGTCTCCGTTACATTCTGTCATTCAATCCATCATGAAACAACTGGATTTGTGTGTGTGTGTGTGTGTGTGTGTGTGTGTGTGTGTGTGTGTGTGTGTGTGTGTGTGTGCATGTGTGTGTCCCAGAGAGTGCAAGGTCGATTGGAAGTAAAAACAGGTCGTTTGCAGCAGATCAAACCGGGTCACAGACAGCAGGGGAGGTGCTGCAGGGGTGCTTTTTTATGGAGATGTCGCTGTGATTTTTGGAGCCTGTCAAACCCCCCACCCCCCTCAACCCCCCTGTCATGACAGCCAAAGAAATCAAACACAGAACAAAGATGTGGTTATTCTCTGTCTGTGCGTCCTCCCACAAGTACTGGCACAGTTCAGGGCTCTCTATCCATAGACGCAGGGTGACTACACACCCTCCCCCCTTGCGCACAGAGGACAATCTCCCCTCCTATCTACACGGCTTCGAACAACTCGACTAATGTACATGCGGACCATAGGTGGCCAAAAGCTATATCTGCTCTGCTCTGCTCTGTTCAGTGGATGCAGTCTGTGGGGGTGTCGGTGTAATCCCCTGCACTATCGCCCGACCACCCGGGGAGACAAACAGCAGGAAGATTTAGGAGCTTTGTGACCCACCTGTGGTGAACTAAAAAGCACGCCGATGTACATTTGGGTGCCAGATCCTGAGCTGTGGCTACCGTAGAGCTCAGAAGGGCCCTTCCTGGCTGTTTCACACTCTGCTATTGGATATGAGACTTCTCGGGAGAGGCGCAGATGTTTGTCGAAAATCAATCACCTCTCTGTAAAGCGTGACCTGGTCTACAAGATGTTTTATATTACTCTCTCAGTCAGATCGCAGAGGCATTCGATTTTAACAACTCACCGACTCCAGGCTTGATATCATGCGGTCACGTTGACTACAGTGTGATTCAACTAAATATCCAGGGGACTTTACCCTGCTTGTCTCCGCAATCCACTCCATTTCTGACCATATAAGGGTCTAGGGTTAGTCTGGCTAGAAGAATTAAACACCATCACCTAAACAATAAACCTCCATAATGACTCAAATAGGAAATTACAAGAACTGCCTCAACTTGAAGGAGATAAACAGCCTTGCAGACTGACAGGCACTTTCCACTATCTCACCGGCTTCTCCATTGACCAATTTAGCCCAAACATACACAAACATGCCATGTTTTTGGACAAAGACTCAATTTTCCTGAATTTATCACAAAACGTACACATGGGAAAATAGGACAAAAAAGATGAACACTCGTGTAATTTGTTCAAGAGAGAACTCGCACAACTCAGAAATGTTTGTGTATGTTAACATTGCTCAGGATGAAAATCTCTTTGTAGTTTTTAGTTTTTTTCTCTCACCATATTCTACTCAAGCTAGAGCACACAAGATTGTTTTCCACACAGATGTTCGACAAATGAGGAGTTCAAAGAGAGACATTACTCCACAAACTCACCAGGGTTGCCTCTTCTACCACGCTTCCCAGGAGGCCCTTTGAAAGACAAAGAAAGCGAGAGTAAATACACACTAGATCACTTTAATCATTCATTTTTGCTTTGAATATCATCATATTTCATTTGTGGAAAACAGACGTGACAATGTGGCTTTACAGTGAAAGGCTAACAATATGAGCATCCATAACCATTTACAATCTGTCAATTTAAAACAATGGGTATTTTACTCCTGTCCTGCCGAAAAAGAACATAACATGTATTTCATTGGTATTTATCTTCTTAAGTGTCTTTATAATATGAAGTTATTTGAAATCTTAAATTGCATTACCACATTCTGACATGCCAAACATCACAAAGGATATCAGAATCAAAACACTTTTCTTCTTCAGTCTATTGTCTTTGCTCTCGCCCCACCCATTACCCCAATATATTGATAATTCCTCAGTTGACCAGATAACCCAATTTCCTTCCAAACACAACTGACAGTGGGTGAACAAACACGATGCGATTGCATCACCTCGTCTGTGTTTGGCTGTGACTGGGCAGATATCACGACTGCAAAAAAGTAAATTACATCACTGCAGTCAACAACCATGGTCTCCCTTTTGACTGCCATGTTACCATCCACACCATGGGATATCTCTGATGGGGTTCGAACACCCAGAACAGGAGGGGGGAGGGGGGGGGGTTCCAGCGTGAGAAAAAAGGCAGGTCCCTTTCCCATTTGTGGACACGGCGGAGCTGATTACACTCGAGACGTCCTGAGGAGTGTCCCCTGCACGATAAGAGTGCTGGGAAAGGGCTATTCCTGACGGCCCGAGAGGAAACGTGGGGACCACCGAACGCTTCCCCTCCTCTGGAGAGCCCGCTCTGCCAACAATGACATCACGGCAGCCAAGCAAACAAACTCAATCGTTAACACGACCGGCTCACATGAGGGGCTAAGTGATGTAGAAAGATTTGTTGCTCCGTTAATAACAAGGCACGTCTCGAAAGGCATCCCTGATGTTTTTTTGGGAGCTGGGGAATTTTGTCTTCAGTATGACTGGGAACAACAAAAGTCAGTGGAAAACGAGAGCCCTCGGCTTTGATAAAGCGTCCCCTTAGATTGGAGCTGAGTGATGAGCAGTGAACAGGCGATGAAATCTAGAGCCGACAAGGCTACACCCATGGGCTCACGATCAGTCTTGACAAGACCGCCATTGCACTTTCATGGTGAAATCACCACGGCTACTTTGAGCTTACTATAACAAGGCGTTGGAGCAGTTAAGACATTTCAAACTCACTTAAGCGTCTAATCCTTTCCATCCACGGTTCAAGTCAATTTACCCTGTAGGTTTGTGCGGGACTTGTCACGAACAAAAATAAATTGACAGACTGTGTAACACAGATGTTTTCTTTCTGTCCTAGCATTGATATATCCAAATATATACGTTATCTGTCCTTATTATCTGGCCTTAGTTCAGAGACCAAAAGATGGTCACGAGTGATTCAAAGCTAACGCTACCCTATTAGACATAACAATGATACAGGGTGCACCACAGTCCGCTCAAAAATGGTTGACATAATAGCTATCAATACAAGCTGTAGGTAATACGATCCCAGCTTTTCTCACCTTACTGACAACTTCAGAGTGAAAAAAAAAAAAAACTTACTTAAACAATATCTTTGCTGTGATAACATGACAGACAAAACAGTGGGTGAAGAAAACTCAACATACAAAACAAGTCATGACAAGGCTTGACTGCTGTTCTCTATGTAGTAGTAGCTTAATCCACAGCTTTAACTGCTTACCCCCAGTTTGATACCATCTCATTATGCTGTTATATTTTTCTTCCTCTAATCCCCAGGGCTTGGCTGGGAGGTTTGATAAGGTAATAGATACTGCTGGTCTACTGCTTCAAATCAATGAAAATCAAACATGGGAATGGCAATACCTGTGGTCAAATGTGAATGCTTGGGGTTTTGGATGGTCTGCTCTCTTGTTTTCTTTAGGGCCAAGGCTATTGAACCAGATGCAGGTAAAGAGATGTTGTTGTCGTTAGGCTAACTGTCGACAGGATGGTGTGCTTTTTTGTTTGACAAGTACTGCTTAAGGAATGCATTTGCTGTTTGACTTGCCTCTTGAACAAAAGCTGCGAAGTTCAAATGGCTGTAGGTAAAGTAAAGTAGCCGGATTATGAACTTTATGACTGCAATGGCTGCACTCCGGTGTGCAATATGGAACCTTTCTTTAAGCAAGTTGTAACGTGCAGCACTGTTAACTAGCAAACCTCACTAATTATGTCTTGGGCAATGGTCTTGAACCAGCCCATACCATACGTTCAATATTGCTGAGTTCACATCCAGAGCCCATAGCTTGGTACCCTAATTTGCAGCTGGCTAAAATATATAATATCAAAATGGTTAAACATTCACCAATATACCAGGCTGTAAAACATGCTTTGTTAATGTTAATTACTGCACTTAATTAATGTTAGATGATGTAAGTTTAATGTCATGGGTTACCAAAACATGTTTGATGATTTTTAATGTGTCCAGTCCTCATCCAGTTACTGAGAAGGTGATTTATCAGCCTCGGTTTTTGCTCTGGTTCTCTTTGTTAGTTCTTTTGGTCCCCAACACAAACACAGACAGAACTGAGCTGCAAGTCCATTCACTTGTGGAAGAGTCAGCTTTGTTTAAATTAGTTTTGTATTCTGTGGATCGTGACATTGACAACTTGAAAATGAAAGATAGCAAAAAGAGATTAAACAGAAAATTTAACAAAAAAATTAATTATAACCAGACGGGCACTCAGAGAGCGCAGACCTCCGCCAAGGCCCTTGATGCGGATCCACTGCAAAATGTAATGGGTTCTTCCTTGGCCCATGCTATACCTCCCCAGCCAGTTTTATTAAAATCGGCCGGTTTGTTTTTGTGTAATCCTGCTGACAGACAAACAGACAAACGAACGAACAGAAAACATAACCTCCTTCGAGGAGGTACCAATGGATTCTAATGTTCAGATCATAAGACAGACTACAAGGCCTTTATTCTCAGCTTTCAAACAGGGCTTTGGGGTTGATTAGTAACTTCACACCTAAGCCTAGGCCTCCATCGGTGTCGGATTAAGAAGCGCGGCAAAGCCCGACATTAATTACGATAAATTCCGTGGCCACTAATTGAACAGGTGCTACATGTTAAGATTTCTAATTTGTTACACCTGAAAAAGGCTTATTTCACACAAAAGGTGTGAAAAGAAAGAAGGAAAAACCAATAAATGGCCTTAGCATCTGCTCCCACTAACGGATCCCTCTCCACATCTTAAGATACAAAGGCGCTGTTGCAGAACACTGCCTAAATAAACTTAGAGTAAAAAACCGCGACAGGAAACATGACTACCCCCCCTCCACACACACACACACACACACACACACACACACACACACACACACACACACACACACACACACACACACACCACAACTGAGTACATGCATGCATTTATTTACATCAGTTTTCAGTAGCACTTACAATGATACTTCATGTGCTAAAACTTTCAGCACAACTCTGCCAAAATCAGAAACCTGGCCGAAGATGAACTGAATTGAAATGATGCGAATGAAAGGGCCATATTTGTATGAAACATGCATGTGTGTATTTTCATAGCTCTGGAGTTCTGAAGGAGCCAAAGCACATTCTTCTTGAGCTAGATAATCAAGTGGTGCACTCTCACAGATATGAGGCGATCGCAAAGATTCAACAAACACATTAGTATAGAGAGACCCGTGGTCCTAATTCTATAGATTCAAATGGGCATACAATGGACATCAAAGAAAACATTTGTGTCTCTGTCATACATTTTGTTAGCAATCTGAAGCCCTAGGTCAGTCCGTGTCCACCTTACTTATGTCAAAAATGTTTGTCTAAACCTGTTTTGTGGAACTGGTTCAGATTTTATAAAGAGAAGCGGACCATGCTCCTTTGTAGAGGCACAACAACAATTCCACCAATTCCACATCCAGTTCAAAGACAACAAAGACCTTCACTGCTACAGTCTGATTTATTCTTCACTGTTTGTTGAGCACATGTAAGGGCACAGTATCGGCCTGGACGGCTTGTTTCACTGGAGAGGGTCGGCTCAAACCTCACAGCCTGTCTCTTGCAATAACCGTCTTATTTAAACAGAGAAACACTAGAAACCCACAGGACATCACCTCCAATTCCACAATACAGAAATAATGTCCATTCTCTCTATCCCCGGCTTGTTCTCTAAATTGCAAATTCCTTATGTTCATTTTTTGAAATAAATGAACATGCTGCCAAACATTCTTCATTGGAAATGTCAGCACTGCTTCTCGTAATCATCATGTTATCCACTGATGTGTAACAAGTCAATGATATGGTAATTCTTTACATTTTCTTAGCTGATCAAACTCCTTGGCTAAAACACAGCTTATTGGCAGTAGCCCTGTGTGTTGACCTCATCTAAACATGCATATGTCATGGAGACTATTCACAGGTAATTTCTGCCAAAACATAAAGCTTCTCTGAACACATTTGACATTTTCTG
The DNA here is from genome assembly GCF_900700415.2 of Clupea harengus. NCBI lineage: Eukaryota > Metazoa > Chordata > Actinopteri > Clupeiformes > Clupeidae > Clupea > Clupea harengus. The sequence continues at coordinate 6,695,521 of NC_045159.1, read as the reverse complement.
ACAAATAATAAAAAAAAAATTGGAATATACTCATTTCACAAAGCCAGCAGGTAATTAGGTTATATGCACATAAATAATATCTAAGTTGGTATATAAATGACTACATTAAATTGAAACTGTCTGCAGACATTCAGATGGATTCCCTTTATAGTGTTTGCAAATGAGATTGGTGGCTTAATTAGTTTTAAAGTAATTGTTATTTAATTAGTAGTCCTCATTTGATGGATGTGCAACCCAAATATGGCAGAACACTTCATCATCCCAGCACACATACACGCATGCACTGTGCACGTTAACAGCTCCACAGCCCTGAGTTCAGCTCTAAAGTTAGCTTAAAATGAGATAAATGTCTCTGGGTAGCATGCAACCTGATCCTCAACCTGTGCTTATGGGAACCTTTTCCTGGAAGCAGTCTAGTGAGTGAAGCTGCACTTCAATTTAGATTTAATTGGTGCAGTATGCATACAGGCTGCTGTCTCCAAAATATTTCCAGAACTACAGTAAATCCATGGGGGACTAAAGAGTTTCCATGGAAAGTTGATACCTGAGGAAATCTGCCATTTTTTAAAGGCAAAAGCTCACTAACCTGACTATGTTTATTTGTAGCTTATTTGAACTTATGGGGGAACAATTACACAATTCATCAAACTCTACCCGGCTCCAGTGAAGGGCTTGATTGGAACTGCATTAAATCTTGCCTTGATGAAATCTAGCCTTGGGAACATTGTTATTCTTTCGCGTCAATTTAATCCATGAAATTACACGCCTTTGCAATTTTGGGCATGTGTGCGCTGGGAAACCTAGAGGACTTTAGCATGGAATCTACAAGGGAATATGCAAAATAAATCCAGAAAGAAGCCAAGGCTGATCAAACCCGTCTTTTTTCTTAAGCTGACGTTGATACACGGTCCGATCCGACTTGATCCTCATGTTTAAACGGCATTGGATGAAGACGGATTTGTGTTGACATCAATGTAATGTTGAAGTCCAAATACACAAATCCTGTTTGGATCGATCTCATTAAAAGTAATTTGTGTCACCGCAAGTGCTTTAGTTGGTAACACATTTGAGAAATAATAAATCAATTTTAAAAGCCATTGTTTGTTGAAAACCAGGTGCAAATCTTTCACCCCCCCCCCGACACACACACACTTTTATGACAAAAACAGACGGACATATGGTCGGTTGCTATGCCAAAGCAATCAAAACATTCTGTCAAATAAAAGGGAAGCTGTTTCATCAGTCAAGCCTCATGCAGTCGTCCACTCTAGAGGGGTGAGTGACCCACTCCCCACAGGCCCCAGCACACACAGGACAGACATCTCTGATAACCCCAGGAGCCTGGACATGATTTACAGAAAAAACATAAGTTAGATAACTAATGGCCGAATAACTGTACAACTCTTCTGACGCACGTTGGCTTATAACACGGAAGTGTTATCTCTCAGCTTGTAAAGATCCATAGACAGGACACACTCATATTAAGCACAAAATCCAACAGCAGCTTTGCAGATAAGGCACTTAATTGAGTTGTGCCTCGCTATTCCCCGAGGTTAGCACTGCACAGGTCTGTGATCTCTCCCTAAATTAGAAACTTCCACTGAACAAATAGAGGATCTGCACCGATGGGGCGCTGTCCTGGAAGCTGCCGGGCTAAAGGAAACCCAATCCCGTATTATGACTGAGCCAGATCAAAACCGGAGGGGTTCGGGGAGCGACGTATCACGACCCCCGCTGAGAGCGGAAATCAGAGCCCCGACAGTGACTGACACGTTTGTGGGGAAGATCAAGCTGCTCCGCATCAAGTGGGGCGCCTATGCAGGGGATAAGCTGGGGGTCCTCAGTCACAGCGCTGACGAACGCCAGTGACCCTGCATTACAGTAGGGAAAGGATGCCTCAATCCTCAAAGGTTACACAGGAGGTTTCCTTCTGACAGGGAAGCTGGGGTGACTGTTTAAAAGTCTTATAAATTCTTATATATTGCATGGCTACATGTTTGTGGGGTAATCTGTCAGTATGCAGAACCTTATGAAGACCGACAGCCCAGTATCTTTCCAGTATGAGGACCACAAACCACAGGCTTGGCTTTCAGAGGGCTCTAGAAGTGCAAGCTCTGTTGAACTGAAAACATTACATCTTAGACATATACTTGAAAAAGTCCAAATATTAAAAAAAAAACTGGAAATGAAAGGATTCACAATACAACTGGATAGATAATATTATGTTAGAGTTTTCAAGAACATAATTTTACCAGTAACAGATCCTGACAGCGAAAACATAATAAGTGTTCTTGCCATTACTCTTTAGGCTCCAGGGCGGTTTTAACTTGGGCTTTCCTCAAAAACTATCAGCAGCTACGTTACAATAACCAATATATCATATTTTCTCCCATATAATATAGTCACCAACCTCAACGGCCAAACAATGGGGACAGAGACACGAAAGTATAACAAAGACCTTGGGGAAAGTGAAACCTCCCTGCAAGTACAATAGCTGCATTTGTGTACAGCTCAGAGGAGGGTTGCTGGTCAGAAAACAATGTGGCTGTATATAACAAGCTCTCCAGTGAAAGTAAATCCACTCCAGTTGTGAAAACATTCCCTTTCCTCATGGTGCTGGCTGTGGGCCGAACGTCTCTGCTAAGCCATCCTTCAGTCCCCGCTCGCTCGTTCGTTCACTCTGCCCCTGCCACCAACGACGGCCCCGAGTGGAAAGAGTGAGCGAGCGAGCTGGAGAGGAGAGGAGACACAGGAGGTTGCTCTTCATTTGGAGTACCAGGGCCGTTTGCTTACTTGGCCGTGACCCTTGAAGGAAGAGGAACCTCGTGTCTCTCTGAGAAGTTTCTGTGTGTGTGTGTGTGGGTGTGTGTGTGTGTGTGTTTTTTTGTCCGTGTTTGTGTGTGTGGGTGTGTATGTATGCACCCTTGAGTGAACGAGCTTGTGCATCTGTGTGTGTGCAAAAGTATGCCTGTGTGTGCGCCTGTGTGTGTGTGTGTGTGTGTGTGTGTGTGTGTGTGTGTGTGTGTGTGTGTGTGTGTGTGTATGTGTGCGTGTGTACACAGGGCACTGTTAAGGTCTATAAGAAAGATCCTCTCCAGATGGGCACAGATGTGGAGCAGGGTAGTGTTTTGTAACGATGTAAACACAGGCTGAAGCTCGTGAAACTTCATTGACATAAGTGAGCAGCAAGCGTGAGATGCTGGAGAGTTCTTAAAGCTTTCTTATTTCGGGAGAAAACAGGCAGTGAAGTGTGGGGGGGGGGTGGGGGGGTGACCATCAGATGAAGCTGTTTGATCAACAGCCTTATCCAGTCACAGACATTACAGGCAATGTCCACATCCAGCTGCAGTCAACTGTACAATAGCAGCAGGGATCAACCAGGGACTTCCTGAGATTTAACACAGGTTGGGGTGCACCGCCAGTTTAGTATAATGGCTATGAGAGGCGGCCAATGGGCTACGCTCACGAGAACACCGGTGAGATTACTCTATTTGAGAGATGCCTTGCTCGAGAGGAAGACCAAACCAAAACCATGTGGCTGTAGAGAAACAGAAAACAACAAACAGAACAGAACAGAACAGAACAGAACTAACCAAAAGGATTAGCAGAGGGATGTAGAAACTCCATCGCTTCAATCTACAACTCTACTCTGTTTGCTAGCGCAGTGAGACTGAAGATGTTTGTTTGACATTTTGTCTAGCTCTGTCTGTTTCCTAAATGAGCATGTGCAGACTCCCGATTTTCACCTCTTCCAGGGCTGTGGATGACATGTGTTTACTGAATCACTCGCCTGCTCTTTTATTCGTTACTTGAGTTCGTTATCAGAAATAAATCCGCCGTCACCAAAGATCTGGGATTTTCATCCACATGACATCATTTTACAGCCAGCCAAGAGCTGGAACGCACAAGCCCCGGCCATTGCGTTCACTGAGACACAACATAAATCAAATTAAGAACCTCAAAGCAAATCAAAAAACCTCGACACACATTTTCATATTTTTGCGCTGGCCAATGAACTGAAGTGGGCAACACTACGCTATGGATATCTTTGGGAGATTAAAAGTGGTAAAACCAATAACATCTTATTTCTACACACCTAGGTTCAGGCAGTCACATCGCTTAGATACAAAAACATCATATAGATGGCCTTCCTTGTCACACAGTTCATAAATCATGATAAACTGAAAGACTAATGGGTTTAAAATATGATTATGTGAAACCCTGGACGAGTCTCACACATTCACATTCAATCAGCTTGGATATGCAAGGTTCAACCAACATCAATGAAAACTGAATGAAAACAGCCACATCACACATGGCCAATCACCCCCCCCAACTCTTCCCAGGGAAAGCTCTGTATCTGTCACTGTCTTCTCATACTTCTCATATTATGTGAGGCCTTGTCTCTGTATCTATTTATTGTGTGCCTCATATCTACTTAGATTTGTTCTTTCTGCCTATTTCTGTGTCTTGGGTCTCAGGCTGACAGGATGAGTTAGTAGTCGTCAAAGGGGTGCTGTGTCTGAGCTGGATGAGTCAGTGGATGTGTTCAGACTGTGGACACCATTACGAGTCTGTTTCTCATTATCTAACAATTCCCCCTAAATCAGACAAACCGCAAAGAATTTATACGGCCAGGTAGGCCTGCCATATTGGTTGTAGTCCTGAAATGTGCTGTTGATTAGTTACTGGTATTAGGAAAATAAAGTTGCGGTCAGTGTACAAAACATTTGTTTCCCAACCCCGATTTTTAGAGCCGTTTCCCAACCAGACATGTTACAGTGGGAATGTGGTCATATATATGAATTAACGGAATACAGGCATACAGAATAATGACCTCGCCTATATGCGGATGTACTGCATCTATAAATCTACCCAATAAAATCACAGAGTATTACAAGATATTACAAGAAACCCATGGCAAATACACAGACACTGGAAGAATCCGACATGCTGCATGGCTATGTGAACTTCCCTCTCCCTGTCCATGAGTTACATCAGCAGGGTGTTAGATCACCAGCTCTGCTGAGGGCCACAGACAGCATGTCAGACAGCTGTGATCCTGGCTTGGACCAAACCTGAGAGAAACCACCTCTTCCAGCTGAGCACATCTCTCTCTCTCTGGCGCGCCCAGACCATTATAATTACCCCAGCCTCCAGATCTGCGCCCTGAAACATGAGCTCGGCAAACAACCCCTCCCCCCCACCCCCCCAGCCACTTCCCATAAGAAAAGGTGCATTTGATTAACTAACTAGAAAAACATTTATCCTCTGTGGGATATTTCCTTTTACATTTATCCATGCCTTTTCCAACCGTGGCTCTATCCTTATTGTGACTTAGACCCCATCAATACATTTTTGTTATGTAAAAAATATCTTGCAAAAAAACTGCTCTTCTTACCAAGCCCTCTCATTGTACATGTAACCATACATTCCTACTCCTATTCCTGACTACTAATCTTATAGGCTGTTTTGAATCATTCTCTCACCAGTGCTGTTAGATTATTGCACTTGATAAAAAATAGTTTCATATATCCCTCAAATCTGCTGGTTATCCGTTTTTCATGCGGGTTTGAGTAATTATTCTCGAGTCCCAAGACGAATAGAAATTTTGTGGCTTGATTTATTTGAAAAAAAAAAAGGTCTGGGCATGATCAGCATTTGTTTTTCCAGTCTACCTTTTGAATGATGTTCTGTGTAACACTTACCAGGGTTCTACCCCTACCAGCATGTGTAAGCATATTCTTCTTTAGCTGGCCTTCGTATGTGCCCCCCCCAGCCCCTCGCCCAACGACCCATTGATCCTGTAATATAATAGGTCACGGAGAGCAGGCTGAATAAATCAGTGCTGTGGTTGACACTGATTTTACTGATACCCTTGAAAAAGAAATCCTGTGTGCCTGCTTCAAAACGCACCAGCAACCAAACAGAACGAGATGCAGAAAAAAGAAGAAGCATATTAAAGCATCGACATAGTGCTACTGCTTTGATGTCTGCTCTGGAGCTGTGGGGGACAGCGTGGGGTGGCAACACACTGTAGCATTTGTCTGCACACTTTAAAACCATAACGCTGACAGTTTTGATGGACAGGTGGAGCAAAGAATGACACGGCAAGAATGACAAATCTTTATCCTAAAGTTATTATGTGGCATCTGACAGTCATCAAAAAAGCCAAACCACAGCGAAAGGCTGGAGGGAGGACTGATCTGATTATCATAATTAAAGAAAATGGGGTTTTTTAGGCTTCATTTGTACCTAATTGGCCATCCCATAATATCATCGGAGTCCACATAAAAGGCATTTAGCCCTGAGAGAAGGCTTTCATTCCACAGGACAATGCAGACCTACGCAACCATCACTGGCATCTTTGAAATTGGTGTAATTCTTTTACATCCTAAAAATAGAACCAAATGTTATTGGGGGCAAAACACACACAAGGGCTGCAAACAGTTTTGGGGGGGCTGTGGGCGCTTTAAATATGATGCCACTCTTCAGTTCTGAGGCTGGTGAGAAAGACAAACACATGGTCATTCCCTCTGCAAGCTCCCACTGAGAAATGACGATCATTGTAATTCAACAACAAATACTTAGTTGAACAAAAGGGGAAAAAAGGCATAACATGGAGTCTTCTTTTTGTTAACTGAAGCCAGGCTATGAAGACAAACGCCAAATGGGGTATAATTGAAACCATTATGACTGTCCTACTCCATTTGTCTATTTATTTACGTCCCTGACGCTAAACCAGCACAAATGCCACAAATGAAAGTCTGGAGAGGTATGTTTATCTTCTCGGAACAATAGCTCCTATTGTGTCTCACAGAACATATTTCAGAGTGACTGTAATTGTGCAGATTGTGTTTCTTTGTATGTCTCTGATTTGTGTCTTGATTTCAGTGGTTCCAGATGGAGGTTCGCTTTAAAGTCCTTTAAAGAGACAGCTTAGCACCTATCAGTGCTACACCACCGTGGAGACGACTTTTAAGACCACCTGACCACCACAAAGCACACTCACACTCACATGTGGTGTGCACTGGATGGATGCTAACTGGGTTCCCACTCCTCAAAGCCTTCAAGCCAGCTCTTCTGGGCCTAAGCAGAGCGAGAGCTGGCCAGAATACTGAGGGAATCCAGGGCTAAACCTCCAAACAGATGGGCAGACTGAGACAGGCACACAAACAAGCAAACAGACCAACGGACAGCTAGTCAAAAACTCAAATGGAGGAGTGCGCCTGCTAAAAGGCCATGCAAGTAGACAACAAAGGACTAATCAAACAGCGAGACAAAGACACATGTACACTGCTGGTCCGACAGGCAGGCAGGCAGGCAGGCAGGCAGGCAGGCAGCCAGGCAGGCAGGCAGGCAGGCAGGCAGACAGACAGGAAGTATATTTATAAATCCCGGGAATTTGGAGGATAACTTGCACACCTGGGCCAGGGCTCTGGGGGCCCTGTGTGGAAGAAACACTAACTCATCTGCGCTGAGAGACAGGAGAGGACGTCCCCCCCCCCCCCCCCCCGTCCGTAAGCAGTGTCTAATCTGCACAGGGAAGGGAAGATAGAATATCCAACTACTGATTGAGACGCCGTCCCTGAAGCAGAGCTGTCCTGCGCTCCAGATGCGTCGTCCCGACAACAACCGAGCGGTTGCATCTTTTTCTCATTTCCACGCACGCCAGCGGGGCACATACATGTACAATAATAAACAGTGGATCCTGTTACTGGGCTTTCTGCAATCAGTTTCCCCCCTCTATTTTTTGGGAGGCCTTTACTGTATGGAGGGAAGGCATCAACTCAGAAGCCCAAACTCATGCATGTCCATCATGTACGGACAGAAGGTAAACTGTGAGAAGACAGAGGTGTAAATGATGTGTGTGTGTGCACTAGTTAGGCTTCTGCGTGCGAGTGCATTAAACAGCCACCAGGTCCTCTTTGATGCCTCCTTCTGCTCTATGTGGAGGGTATGACAAGAATATATTATTACCGCCAAAACACCGGCGTGATGTGCCGCGCGTCTGGCCGAGCGGACTTTCGTGCACATACGTGTTTTCTTTTACACGCTTCCATGTGTGGCACTAAAGCTACAGGAAACATTCCTTTGGGCAAGTGGTCGATGGAAGATAAAATATTTGTGAGCAAGGCAACTCTGGCACCTCAACAGATCCAAAACAAAGGGGAACTCTCAGTGACCCCCTCAAGCTGGAGTAATTATCAGCGTCCTGAGTCTGCCTTGTTGCTGTAACCTCTTTCACACCCTGAAGCGTTGGAGCGCTGGCCAGTCGGCAGGGTTCGTTCTGCACTCTCAACGTGTTTCCCATAATCCCAAGGTTTCTACTGTCACGATAAGGCCAAGCGGAGTTCAGTCCCATCAAAGCAGCCGGGCCAGCAGCACTGATATCTTCAAAAATAATTTTGCATCTGCTCATTTGATATGTATCCTTGTACCCCGACAAATGCCAGCGATTTAAACAGGAAAAAGCATTTAAGACATTTTTAAACAACCTTAACCTCGTTGACTTTTACCTTCACCTTACTTTGCTATATAAATTCCCCTATTTGTTTTTCAAGCGTCAGTCTTAGGTCTGTTTAAAGTGACCCCCATCATTAAAGGCAAGGGGGTGATTAATTTGGGCCATTACTCCTTGTGCTCCATACAGTGACCAGACAAACCACTTCTTCTCTCGGGGTCACCAAGAGGGCTAAAGGGTTATGACAAAGCTGGGAGGAAAGAAAAATACACAATCTTTCGCACTGCACGGAATATGCCTCCAGAGCAAACTATGAGAGAGTCATTAATTAAATTCTAACTTCATTAGAAAACTCCTTCAAGTTGTCCTCACCGGGACCAGGATGTAAACACTTTCCCAGACAACCCAGGGGGGACAGACCTGCAGAGAACCAGGACAGATTACCCAGAGTTCTTGAACTTCTGAACTGACAGAGGCACCATATTAATTCACATTCCCAGAAATCCTGGGCTTGTCTTTGCAATATGTATATTGAATTACTATTATCAAGAATTGTATGTATCTTGAGTTTTTTCTGCAACCTATCAAGAACAATATTCTGAAAGAATGCAGGATGATAAAAGCAGCATTTCCTTCTGTTCTGCTGCATGAAATCCCTAGATCCCACAAAATAAAAGAAGACAAACAATAAGTGCTGAAAAGTCATATTTTATATATATATATATTTTTTTTTACAAGCTTTGTCCAGCATCGGAAACAAGAGAAACAGCACAGGGAGAAGAAAAGACTAGAGCATGCTGGTGTTTGCTAATAAAGTTCTTGGCACTTTCAGCACCGACCCTTATGCTGTCTCTGATCGCCAGACTCGAACCTCCAGGGCCCTGCAGCAGTTTTTAAAGCCGCATCATTTTAGTCGCACTCAACACGTGTCCTTCAGAGGGGCGAGACGGCCATTAGAAGCTCGACTGGGCTGGTCGAGGCGTGTTAGTTAATGCATTCTTCACCTGAGCGTTCACCACAGGCCCACTCAACACTCGCGCCCCCAGCAGGACAACGGATCGGCATTACATTTTAAAGCTGGCTCAGCGGGGAGGAAGTCCCCTAACCCCCCCCCCCCCCCGTTTTAAGTTTGTGAGGAGAGCGAGCGCACAGTGGGCTTCCTCGGAGCTAACTGGGACCAGCCGTCCTAGATCACAGGAACAGTAATGGCTGCAGTGGTAGGGGAGGGAGCCTGACAGGAGGGGATATCGGTTTGGATTAAAAATGGCTTTGCTTGATTTCTGTCCAAAAGTGTTAAGCCTTTTTTTAAAAGCCTCTTTCTCTCCCTGTATTTGCTGCCACAACACTTTCTTCAGTTCTGAAGTGTTTTCAATTCATCATTGGCGAGGACATTTCTTTTTCTGTTTTTTTTTTGTTAAAAACTGAATGGTTTGCAGGGGCTCTTGAGCCATGATTCAAAACCAGCATGTGTCTGCTACATCAAATTATTGTATTTGGGTTAAAGATAAAACAGTCATTCAAAGTGAGTGTTTAATATATTGGATATATGCTGTGTGATATATAGGTGTATTCTACTGTTTCACAGAACACAACAATCTTAAAAAAATGCATGGCTCTCATACACTTATTTCTCCCAAAAATGGCAGTTTCACCATAAAAAAGACATGTATAACTCTATCAGGATCAGTGTTATTTGTGGTAAATCACTCTCAACACATGCCCATCAATCATGCTCACCAAATGTTTTATTAAGTTCAAGCTCAAAAACCCACTTAAAACAGCTAGCTAATAAGAGACACTGACAACTAGCTATGCTGGAAAATGCTAATTCAGCTGTGTTAAGGATGGTAAAAAATTAAAACAAATTGCTCAGACCTCACTCAACGTTCCGAGAGCTCAATCAATGATGGCCATTAAAGTTGGCAATCCTGCAAATATATTCATAAGCAAGCTTTTAAATCAATACAAGGTGAATGTCTTCCATCGCTAATGTTGTTAGGTAACAGGGTAGAACCACTGCATACATATACTACATACATACATACATATATGAATCAATAAAGGAGGCATTTTATGGAAAACTATATATAACTTTAAAGTTTCAGGTATTGAGTAGCAATTTATTACTTGCTGACTGCAAGTAACAATGAATTGCCGTGATATTACGTTAATGAACTACTTGCGGAATGATATGAAAGTTCTGAATCAAAAGCAGAAGGACCTCAGAACGTTGGGATGGCCCATGGAACTTTCTGCAAAATTCTGAGGAGCCGTAAAACAAAATCAATAAAGGAGGCATTTTATGGAAAACTATATGCAGTTAGCAAGTAACATGTTGCTACTCAATACCTGAAACTTTAAAGTTCTCTTCTCAGCGGAAGCCACAAAACAGCAACAAAATTCTAAAAGAGATATTTTAGAGAAATGTCTTGTATGCTAGACTTTCTGTTGGGGTCTTGTGGGATGTCCCAGACACCACATCACAGTTCTTCGATTAGACGGCATTGGGCGTCTTTCCCAACCTTCATATTTGGGCCAGACGTTGGAAATTTGTCGGCTACGACTAAATAATATCAAAATTGGGCTGAAATCGTGTAATCTAAACCCAGCATAAGCAAGGACAAATCAGATAGGCTACCTCATGAATGCTCCATCACGTTCAACAAAAATCCCAAAAAGCTACGGCACATTGAACTGCAAATGATTGTGTGTTACTGTTTGCAACACATATCAAGTTCTTAAAAGAGAAAGATCAGGGCAACATGATACTACCGATAATAGCCTACTGGTCCAAATACACACGCACAAAAATGTAATATTTTTTGTAATGATTAGGGTACAGTGAAAATCTCATACTGTTACACCTAGCTTGGTGAAAATATCAGTGACATGCAGAGCTGATCCTGGCAGAGCTGATCCTGATCCTGTTGCCTGCCTCACCTTCGGACTTCCTCCAGTGATAAATCTTTCCTGATTCGGCCGCCCTGCATGCCTGTAAGCACCTCGTCTTTATCCAACAGGCCTAACACAGATCCATGTGAAATTACTCCTATCTGCTCCCCATTATGCTAAGCTGCTCTTGAGGAAGCTTTGGGCCTGACCCCACAGAGAAGGGGAGCTCCAGTCAGCCAGACACTTTGGCTGGAAAATAGAAATGTCAACAAAAAGCAGTCCCAGGATGAAACTTAATACAATGTATGACAGGACGAGAGTGCTTTAATACAGTTCAGACATAGCCTTAATTTAAAAAAGAAGACGGAACGAGAGATCGGGGAAATGCTGCCAAAGAGAAATGCTGCGGTATAAACAGACGTTGTGTTCAATTTATGGGAATTTATGGGTGTGAAGGCCTGGCTTATCCACTCCCACTAACCTTATGCCCTCATCTCATTTCCATGTTTAATTAGCACGGTAACAACACCGCACATTTCAGCAAACTGGGATATATTGAGCTTTCTTACTAGGCTAAACCACAGAGTATGCATACAGGTGAGGGGATGTTCACAGCCATGAAAGTCTAGCCAGGGAGAACCTGACAACTGTCTGAGAGAGATAAGTGGGAAAGATAAATGGCCATGGTGGACACCTTCTGCTGTTCCAGATTAAGTCAAGGGTGCGCAGGTCTAAGAGCTGTGGATTGGTCTGTGGATTATGGAAGCATAATAAACTAACTGCAGATTTCTGCTGCATGCTGGAACAACAGGATTCCTCTGACCTTTGCTAGGAGGGAAGCAGTTCTTGAGCAGCCCATCGAACATATACATTCCTGGTAAATCCTGCATGGCGAACCGCAACACAGTGGAATAACCAACTCCAGCTCGGCCAAATAAATCATTTTAAAAGAGCTTTTACATCCACTTTATCCACTACTAATCCCACCAGAGTTTACAAGTGGGTCAACGACAAGACCATTTTGCCTCATATCTGACCCTTCAAAAATGTACACCAGCAGCTCATGCACGCACCGTTACTCTAACAATACAACGGACCGCATGACAGTGGACCGTATGCCTGACCCAATGTTTTGCTATCACTGGCAGCGAAAAAATCCACAAGAATAATGCAAGAAGACAAGGGAAGTCTCTCTCCATCACAATATACTTTGCAGCCATTAGAGCTGATAGATTTAGCCCTCCTTTGTAGACCAGAGTGGAGCAGGGGCCCGTCAACAGCGTGTCAGATCAGGGAGGCTACTCGGAAAAATAAATGGATTGACAGCTCTCGGGAATTGGGGGGGGACTGTCTTTGAAAAAACAAAAGTGGAGAAAGACAAAATGCTACCACGTATGAATATGAGAGATATAAAGAGAGACAACATGTCCAGTGCTGCTTTCCGTCCCTAAGACCCCTGGTTTTGGCACTCCTTGGACAGGGGGGGCTCGTGTGGATGGATGAGCAGCAGCAGAGGGACTCCACGGCGCACGCCACTCTGGAGCAGGACGCTGCTCATGAGGAAACGTTTAAAAACGTGTCAAGGAATTCGAGCGCCCGCACATCAGAGATCCTTCGAGCTCCCCGCTCCCCCACAGGGGCAGACACAGACAGGAGACATAAAGGCCTTTTCCTCCCCTCAGGGAGAAAGACAAGAGAGAGAGAGAGAGAGAGAGAGAGAGAGAGAGAGAGTGAAAGAGAGAGAGAGAGAATGAGGAGGAGGGACGGGGGTGGAAGTAGGAGGGGGGGTCTGAAAGCAAGGTAAAATGTTACAGTTAATGGCCACAGAAAGTGAGACACCACTCTGGTTTTGCAATTGTCAAAAAAGTATTGGGGGAAAAGTATGGAGATTTTCATTTGTCAACTCTGATAACTGCATTTTCAGCCACAAGAGGGCGCCTGCAGAAGAGGCCAAGGTGGGCTGCACTGGTCGGATACCAAAACCTACCAACTTATCACATCAACAAGTTCAAACTTCTCCAACACCAAATAATGACACATGTGCCTTTACAAGACTGGGGCAATAAAATGTTCAAACACATTCTTGAAGAGCGTTATATTAGAGTGCATTGTACTATTCAAACCAAAAATGTTCAAAGTATGCTATGTAATAAGACTTTCAACATCTGTGTGAATAAATGTTTACTCAAGACAAATGTGGCCAAGACTCAATAGTAACCTTGAGATACAATGTTATAGGCTTCTGTATAGCCTTGAGCTGAAGAGCCCTCAAAAAACTGAAATTCTGCAGTCTTCAGTAATTGGGAGCAGATTCCTGGAGTATGGAACACAATGTAACTGAAGATAAATAGCCTCTCTAGTCACATCGCCTACAAGGCTTTGCCACTCTTGACCCTGTGATTCAGTGCCTTTAATAAAAACCCCAGTGCCCGCATCATTCATTATATTAATCCCATACTGCTGACAGGAGAACACTTCATGGCTTAGCAGTTTACCACGTGGCAGCAATAGCCATACGGCCAGGGTGTTGCACCTTGGTCTTTCTCAGTGGTGACAGTACTGACTATTATGTGTAATCTTTCCCAATGCAATCCCAATTGTGGTTTGACATGCAGTGAGAGTTCAGTCATTAAACTGAAAGCTGAATGGTGGTGACAAAAGCTTTGACTGTAGAGTCTGACAGATACTGGTAAACAGAGACTGGAGATGGGACAGGGGGCTCCTCATTCATGTAAGTCTCCGTAAACAGTTTATAACAGAGAAGTTCACAATTTATAACTGAAGTCCTTAGATACATATATAACGTAACAGATTATTAACAACAGATACTTTATGAACACTTTCATCCTCCACGGCGAGCAAAGAGATCTGGTTTTCTCCATTGGACAGATGACAAGATCCCTTGGTCCTGTTGTCAAACATAGCACCTAAGGGCAAATCCACCTTCTAACTCAGTCACACTGTTTATGAGAGTCCTCTGACCTCCGACCTTAGAGCTGACTTTTGTTTGAAAGAAATGTGCTACGTTAATCTGACTGCCTAATCCCTTTACTGACATCAACGTGCTGCTCAGAAATTGATCCATTCAGATTGGCATCTGGGCAGATTATGTCCTGTCCACACACACACACAGTACACACACACACACACACACACACACACACACACACACACACACACACACACACACAGTACACACACACACACACACACACACACACACACAGACACACAGACACACACACACATTGAAGCGGCACTCTACTGACATCATAAATACCACATCAAAGCCTCCCTCCTAAACCTGCAGCAGAAGAGGGGAATAAACTCCAGCTCTACTTGTTTACCTCACACACATTCAGGAGAAGGATAAATTATGTAAACTCTCAGCCTAGAGTCAGTGCACTCCTAACATCCCAAATGCCATACAACCCATATTGAGTTCCTTCTCCAGGTCAATCTCTGTAATTCAACACATGCCTATGGTTTGGTAGTGGGACCCTCTCCGCCTGTTACGGACACGAGTATAGGGCTGCGTGGATCCTCTTGGTAGATCTGCCACTTCAGTGATGGAGAGTCTGCTCTTTCTCTTGAGACATATCTACACTTACGGGGTCACAAAGTAACTTCTGGTGACCTCGAACAACCCCCCCACTCACTCACACACACACACACACACACACACACAGACACCCAGACATGTTGTCAGATTCACAAATACTTCTTCAGGCCTGTATTAGTCTCCCAGCTCAACTCTGGCCCTCCCTCACATCACCCTGATGCTCCTCATGTCAGCAGCGGAGGAAAAATGAACCATACCCTCCACGTTGTGGGATGATGTCCGCCCACTAGGACTTACAGTGCCATGGAGGCGCACCAGGTCTCGGGCCACACTGGTGTTCGTCAAGTCCCTCTTGGTTAACCTTTGACCTTTACCCCTTAGATGCCTGCTTCTTTTCCATACTCCTCCCTCCCTCTCTCTCTCTCTCTCTGTATCTCTCTCCTTGCCATCCAACTCTCAATAACATCTCTGTCGGGTTGCCGCTGTTGCGGTGATGGCGGAACGTGAGGTAAACCATGCCTAATGGCTGATGCTTTTCCGTGGGCGCAAACTGCCTGTTTACTCACATTCCACAGCCACGCAGTCGCTCGAGTGATTTGTGTTTCTTCTCGAGTGGTTGAAAAAAAAAAAAAACATATTTCATGATAAGCACATTCTAACATAGGAGAGAATGCTAATAAATATAGATTACAGATATAGATTATAAATTGGGTTTACGGTACAGGAAATTGTCTGAGTGAAACGTTTCTTTTTATTGTTGTTCTCATGCTGACGGAAAGCAGAGGGCAGAACAAGTTTCTCCACAGCAAATTGTTATTACATTACGATGCGGTCGAGCCATTAGAGAAGTGAGTCGTGTGGTTCACCGGTCCACTGTGACTTCTGAGGAGCCAGTTCATTTGAGGAAAAATGAACAAAATAATGACCATCTGCGAGTCAAACCATATATTTATCTTGAAAAATGTCATGGTGCTAGCTAAACAGAACACTCAGCTATTAGCTAAACTACAGGAAGCACATAAACATTTTAGTATAACCATAACAGTTGCATTGCTATTTGTAACAATTCAAGCAGTCAAAGTCCAGGGCAGTTACATCTCGGAAAGTGGAAATACAGCATGGTTATACCAATCACTTTGTATTAAAATTCAATCTTCACATTTAAGGGAATTTGCAGACCAGTTCTAAGACAGACAAGCTGAAGCATGGCTTTAGTTTACCTATCAAAAACAACCGGTCCTCACAATTCATCATCATCAACATCAGGGTGTCTTGTAGGCATCGTACATTTTTTTCATAAGATCCAGCGGACAAACTATTCAAATGAAACAGCTACTGCATACACAATGTCATGTTCAATGATAAAACTGCAATCCATTAACATGAGAGAATGTCTTAGGCAGGGCAGTACTCAAGCAGAGAGGCCGATACTCATTTATACACATCTACACACAGTGTCTTATGAGCTCATTTAAGTGAGATGAAAAGAGTGAGCATGACTTTTAGAATAGCACAGAGACTCTGGGTCTATCTGAGATCAGCTACACTTGTGAAGAACGTGCATGGCCAAGAGAATGGGGCATGCACTGACAGTCTGGATTTAGCTGCCTGACGCTAACGACCAAACGTCAGTTCATATGTCACTCCCACTCTAAAGCACAATGCTGAGGGGATTTGTTTCTTGTTCCAGCAGCTCACGCTGAAGTTTGAACATATCTCTGTGGCCATAAAGCAACAACATACCGTAATGTGATTAATGGTCTCAAGCATCCCATTTCACGGGAATTAAATTTAAAAGAAAATGAAGACTGAGTAACTGTGATCACTTAGTTCGTCAGGGTTCATTCAAACCGCCATTATTCACCGACGACAAGCCAAAGCGGGCTAAAGCTGCAGCACCATGCAGACAAAATTGGAAATGCAATAGGAAAATATATCAATGTTCCTGGAGCGGAGAGAAAGCAAGCAAATGTCATTCTGCAGTGGTACCACAGACAGCATGAAGGAAATTGCATCAAATCCTTGGGAGTCCACAGGCGTCTGAGCGAGGGGCCGAAGGGAATACTGAGGAGCGATCAGAACCGAGAGCTGCCAATACAGAATCCCCGATAATTAATACAACAAGGCCTTGGCTATGTGAGAGGGGGGTACCCGACATGATTTAACGCTGTCAGACTGCTTAGTCAATACAAGTGATGTGCTTACAGTGAGAATTAATCTGCCATGCAAGTCACGACACAAACATCTGTCCTGTCACAATTTGAAGAAATAATGCGATGAAACTGTCAGACTACTAAATTCGGTTGCCATGTTCCTCCACTCAAAAGTATAATTTTCCCAAGACCAGCCAGGAGACATCAGACATCAGTCTGTCGGGCTCATACTGAGGGCTCTCCGCAGTAAATGCGTTTGGCCTGTAACTTGTGCTCTTGCTCTGTCGGAATCGCTGCGGGGGAAAGTCTCAACCTGATTGGGAAATGCAGAGTAAGCACTGAGATTGACTCCGCCAGCCCTGTCTCTCTCTCTCTCAGCTGCCTGGGCCAGGGACTCTGCAGTCGTGTTTCGGTCACGAGGGGGGTGGGAAAGAGGAGGAAGAGGACACGGGGACACACTTAAAGGCATAGTCTGGGATTTTGGAGAAAGGTTGTTGATATTTGTTGACAAATTACTCCCCTCCCTTCCATGCTCCTATGGCAATGTGTTGATTGGCTGGAATTGTTTATGGCTCAGTCCCAGCCTCAATGTTTGTTTCCCATATACAGGCCCAGGATTGTGTACAAACACCAGTTTTTTGGAGCACAAACACTGAATGGACAACTAGAGGACCGTGAGGAGCAATTTGCAAAATTTGACAAAAAGTGTACTGGATTAGAATCTAGGACTGCTCCTTTAAGCAGACTCGCAACTTTAAGACGCAACTGCAGAAGCTCGCCGCAGATTCAAGAGATAAACAACTTAGCTAACACCGTATCCCCCGACATCTATGAAACCCAATGACTTCCTATGTTTTCGCATGTAATGATATTTGGTCACAGGAAATGTGTTCACACGAACACTAAGGATCATGTTTACATGTTAATAGAGAAATACTGTTATCATGATGAATGGTATGTTTACTAAAAAAATCACAACATCTGTGCACTAAAGTTTCAAGAAAAAACCAGCGGAGACTACAACTCATAACACCAGGCCTGGGATGGACCACCTACAGGAGACAGTACATATGTGTACCCACAGTCAAATGCATACAGAACACATGTATATGGGCCTGTCTGTTATTTATGTATGTATGTATGTATGTATGTATGTGTGTGTGTGTGTGTGTGTGTGTGTGTGTATGTATGTATGTATGTATGTATGTATGTGTGTGTGTGTGTGTGTGTGTGTGTGTGTGTGTGTGTGTGTGTGTGTGTTTGTGCGTGTGTGTGTGTGTATGTATGTATGTATGTATGTATGTGTGTGTGTGTGTGTGTGTGTGTGTGTGTATGTATGTATGTATGTATGTACATTTATACTTGGCATGCACACTGAATACATGTCAACAATGCATGAAGAGGTATTGGAGAGACATGTCTTTTGAGACCTGTGCAATGTCAGCTTCACTCCCACTCGACACGGACATGGGTGAACTGAATGAAGACAGGTGGACAAAACTACTAGCCTATGTCCGACACCTGTCTGGCAACAGATCATGTGTTAATGTGGGCCTGACATACCATGGGGTGTGGGCGCCAAACCCGCTATGGGAGAAACATCTACAAACGCAGCTATCAACAGGGCTGCTTGCACGACAAGACCATCAATACCAATGACGGGGGTTGAGGTATCCTCGTGCTGTTGAAATTCAAAAACAAGCCCATATGCGTGTGCTAGGGCATGGTCCTCTACAAACACATGCCCTGGAAGAACAACTGGACATAAATCTGCCAGAGTTCACAGATCGGTAAGCTGAAACACTACGCAGCATTACCTCTGTGTTATTTATGCCGACTGCTGGGCCCTATGGAGCCAACTATATTATACTTTAGTGATGATGTCACTTACACAGATCCCTAATGCTTTCTGTTCATGTACATCAGGTCATAAATAACCCCTTACCCAACCCAACACCATCACACCTCAATACACACACTCACACTCCAGCACACACACACTCACACTACAGCACGCACACACACACACACACACACCCTCCCACACAAGAAAATGCTGTTCAAGAATTACCTCCTGAGCTGAAGAAAGATGCTTGTTTAGAAACACTCTTGTTTAGCAACTTGTGCCAAAGAGCCATCTCCGGGAACAAGTGCTTTGAATGACTCAACTACATTGCTTGACAGAATATATGATAAATGGCGGTTAGATCAAGGCCATGTTTTGCCCTTTCTGCCAAATTGTTTCGCCTCCATCTGATACACACTACTATGAAATGAAATGTTTGCAGGACACGACAAGTCTTTCTGTCGTTCAGCAGCCACATGTGGCAGATTTATACAATTCTAATTTTGAAACAATTGAGTCGGGCTCGTTCACTCCTTCACAATAGTCAAATAGCTTCCATGTGTGTATCGTGCAACAGCGTGAAATGAGCAGAAAATAACACTGCTGTTAAAAGACAGCATCTTGTCAACAGCGTAGTGTTGCACAACTCCTCATTTGAGCAGAGTGCATTTTGCACGGTAACTATAACAATGGTAGTTAAAAACGGTTTGAAAAGTTGCCCATCGATAGAGAGTGTATAGTCAGGCAAGCTAATGAATGACTAAAATAATCGTATTCTCTCATTTTGCCAAGTGGTGTAAACACGATGTATTCTTAATGTCTCCACATGTTATCTGGAGAAGTAGCAAGCATAGAATCAGAAACAGCTAGCAAGCAAAGGGTTTGGGCTTTGCACCAGTGGAATCAACTGTACCCATGCAGACTACTAACATCATCCTTGTCTGTGACTAAAGAAAGTAGTACTACAAACTAAATAGATTGCCTTCCTTTTAAACAGACCCAAATGTTTCCTTTGCGGGCTATACATGCATCCCTAAATACATGTGTTGTAACCGGGGTATAAGCGGGATAACGACCGCCAAGGTGTCAGTTATACACAATTACGAAGCGGAGGCAAATAATTCCACGACACTTCAGCAGCCCTTAAATGAACAAACTCAGGTGAATCTTGCCAATCCCTCCTCTCCCTGTTTCTCAGTAAGGCAGACAATGAGAGCTCTAGCTCGATTGTCATTTGTCAGAGCCACATAAACATCTGACCACAAATTAACCCATGGCTCTGAATAATAAAATAAAAGCGTATCTGTGCTGCCAAAAATATGTCTGCCATGGTCAAAATACAAAACAAGAAAAGTACCTCTTGTTTTACAATTGGCTTGAGAAATGTGACCACATACTGTACAGTATATCTTGGTCGCTACAGTGGTTAAATGCTCGAAACCATTCCAAGGTTATACAGAGGCAAAGAAATGTTAAGAGTAGGCCATATCTGAAATGGGTAAAAAAAATGGTATCTCTTTTTACAAGTCAAACTAAACGCCCCACCAGGTAAAAAAACAGAGAGAGTGTCCAGTAGAGAAATACCGAGGATGAAAAGTGTGATTCTGATGCTTAAGATGTAGAGATGCATATGGGTGCGTTTAAAAGACCATAAGCTTTCGATCATCTCCAGCATTGGTATTGTATTTCCAGTCAGCGCTGGTATACTTCTCACTCACCACATTCAATGGACAATGTAATTACTAATTTGACGTGCCCAAGCTACAAATGTTTAAGCTTATTACTGAATTCAACAGCATCTAAGCTTTTCAACAGTACCATGAACACGGAGCCATAACGAGTTGATGAAATATGGGACTGGCTCACATGTCAAAAGTTATTCCATTATTGAACCATTATGGAAAGTCTAAACAATAATGGGTGCTAGTACTTCATGATAGAAATAATCCCTTTTCCAATAAAAACGATTTGTCATTGGCTCATTTGCCCCGAGGAGTACTGTATGCATTCAAGTTACTTCATGTTGCGTGGTGCAGATGGCCAATGTAGGAACTGATTTTCAAAATGAAGTACAATGTAGAGTCTCTCCATATTGCATCACCATATTGCAGACACCAGTGGTAGACAATAGCAACAAGTGCTCCCTATACCTACCATTAAGGATACTACATATTCTGACCATGATAAATGACTGAAGCTATTCGCACCAGGATAGAACTACAACCACTAGATGGCCTATGACTGGAAAAGGGCTGTCTTGTGCAATGAATCCCGGTTCCACCAACAACACCACAGTGGCTGACTTAGGGTGTGCCATAACCTGCAAGATGATTGAAAGTGAAAAGTTCACTTTATTAGTTATTAATCCTATTATATATTAAACATATTGTTTTTAACCTTTTTTTCAGGTACGTTTATTCTGATAATAAAGGAACCACTAGTGAGAAATACATTCACAAATCGCAACCCAAGACATTTGTTTTTTAAAGAAATATAACTGAAGTATGTTCCCACGCATATTTAACTAATTATAAATTGGCCTCAGCGTTTAGGACATTTTAAGCCGTCAACAATGATTTCCTGTTTCACTGGGATGTACAAATGAGGTGACACAAGGCCCAAATCCTTTAGTCATCCATCACCATAGGAAAGATTCAAAAGTATTCCATTGCACTAAGGCCAACGTGTTGACTTGCACAAGTCAGGGAATGGATACAAGGAAATAGCTGCTCGATTTAAAATGCCTATATCAACAGTTAGGGCAATCATTAAGAAATTCAAAACTAATAATGAACCAGTTTAGAAGAGCACCCAAAGCTATTTCATCAGCAGCTGCATTGCAGTGGATGGTCAGAGAAGTAAAACAATCTCCAAAGACCACAATTTCAGAATTACAGAGTTTGGTAACATTTGGGGTCACCATGTCTGCAAATCCACCAAAAGATGTCACTTCTATGCCAACAAACTGTTTGGACGGTATGCCAAAAAAAGCCTTTCCTATATTATCGTCACAAACAAAAATGCTTCAAGTTTGCCAGACACCACTAGAACTTTAACTGGG
This sequence comes from Clupea harengus, assembly GCF_900700415.2. Taxonomy (NCBI): domain Eukaryota; kingdom Metazoa; phylum Chordata; class Actinopteri; order Clupeiformes; family Clupeidae; genus Clupea; species Clupea harengus. Next base: position 6,673,543 of record NC_045159.1, on the reverse strand, counting down.
ACAGGGTGCTGTGGTCAGACGAAACAAAAATGGAGCTCTTTGACTCCAAGCGCTCAAGGTGGGTTTGGCGTAGAAATAAAGATTGCTACAGAGAAGAGCACCATACACCAAGCAGGCTGCCAGGTGCTCATCCCTAAAATGGTCGCCAGTGCAACTACATTTTTTTTTATTTTGCCACCATTTCTTTCCCGGTCAGTTGCCAGTGGTGACCTTCCCCCAGGTGAACACATGGTAAGGTGAGCTAATGTAGTTAATGTATAGATCTTCTACAGTTAGCCTGACAAAACCTTTCTAGGTTTAACTTTGGCAACCGGACTAGTGTAGACTCTGTACTGCAGACTGTCCTCACGTGTAGTCTATGAAGATTGATTGCCTGATGTTGCCTGACTGATGTTTATAGTGTGGTTAAGATGTGGTGACTGAATATAGTATTAGCCAAACAGAGTCAAATTCATTTTTTTGTGGTAGCCAGTTTTTTAGAAATCATCCAAGGAAGATATGACAGTTAATTGTGAGAATTGTGTGAATTTCATGTATTTGATCATATCTCACTCATATTGTTGTCACAAAAATACCTTTTCATGTCATGATATTATTTTTAAATATTATCGCCCATCACCAGTAAAGGGGGGCCTTGATAAGCTACAAAATCCAAAGCGAAGTGCTGTTGGCAGACAAAAGGAGGCAAAACCAAACTATACTGAACACAGAAACAAAGTGTGCAACATGATATATTTGTCTTTACTTAATGTTGGAGATGTAAATGTTGGTTCCTAAAACTTTGATTTGAAAAAAAAAAACCCATTGGGTCCCTAAAGCCCAAATATTTAGGCCAGTCGTTAAATATGGTGGAGGAGCTGTGGGGCTGTTTGTCCTCCAAAGGTCAGTATTGTTCACATACATGACATTAGGCACCAGGTGATTTTAGATCAAAATCTGGCTGCCTCTGCCAAGAAGCCAGAGCCTGGTTGTGGTTGGATCTTCAAGCAGGACAACTTTCCAAAGCATTAAAATCGACTCAAAAATGGTTAAATGACACAAAATCAACCCATGGCCATCCCAGTCCCCTGACCTAAATCCAGTTGAAAAATTGTAGGTTGAGCTCATGAAGAGAGTGCAGAAGAGAAGGTCCAGGACTCAAAAGAGAATTTGCATTGAGAAATAGTCGAAAAACTTCTTCTTCTTCTTCTGTGTTCTCATGCCATTACAAGAGGAGACTCCGTGCTTTTCTGTTGGCAAAAGGGGAGCTGCACACAAAACTAAATGAGGTGGTGCCAATAATTAACACACCAGTTTTTTCAGAATAAAATTTATTTTGTGATCACCTGTTACTTTTTTCCTGTGGTAATGGGCTCGTATGGAACTGACATATGTTCTTTTCTCACTAGTGTAAACTAGAGTAAAGACTAGGGCTGAACGATTAATTGCATTTGCGATTTAATCGCGATATGATAGAACGCGATTTTCTAACCGCAACGTTCGCGATTAACCAGAACCTGGCTACCAGATATTATGATGTATCATGGTAAAATCCCTCACAGCAATCATAGCATTATACAAATCATCCTTATAAACACGTCTGATTATGGCCTTTCATAAAGCCACATTTTTTTGCAGTAAACAGTCTGTTGCATGCAATGGGGTCAATGGGATGGAAAATGTCCATTGTGAAGTCTTAAAGAGGAAGTGACAGTGGGAACCATATAACTTACATCCAGGGTTCCCACCCATTTTCATTCATAGCATTTTAAAACGTTTCCATGACTTTTCAAAAGACCTTTATTGAAATTTCTATGACCTTTCACAACCTACAACTACACAAAATTGCGTATTTTTCTAATTCTAAGAGTCTAATTATTGAATGAAAAAAACAAATTCCATTTGCTGTCTAGTAAATAGGCTAGTTAAGCTGTCAATTCAAGTGGAAACTGTATCACGCTGCAGTAATTCGCACAATGAAACATTATCCATGCAAGAGTACAATAACATCATAAAATTATTAGTAGGGCTGAACGATTAATTGCATTTGCGATTTAATCGCGATATGATAGAACGCGATTTTCTAACCGCAACGTTCGCGATTAAAAACGTGATCTAAAAAAAAAATTTTTTTTAAATAATATTTTTTTTTTTTTTTTTTTTTAAGATGGTAAATTTTGCACATTGTTTAAAAAGTGCATGCCTTGTGTTTATTCTTACAATTACTTTGTTTAAATTACTTAAATGCACAGTGGCAAAGCCACCGATTTGTTGTTCTTGATTCTGTAATGAGCAGTTAAATAAAAAATCTAATTGTGGGAAATAATATTTTACAATAAATGTATCTAATATTGTGTTGGTCATATTGAAATCATTCATTACGATTTGTTGGGAAAAAAATTAGGATAAAACAAAAAAATCGCATATTAAATCGCAATCGCAATATTTGGGGGAAAAATCGCAATTAGATTATTTCCCCAAATCGTTCAGCCCTAATTATTAGACCTATAATTAATCAAATTTCGTGACTTTTTTCAAAACTTTCAATGAATGAACTGAATGTCATGACTTTTCCAGGCCTGGAAAATGGGATTTTAAAACTCCATGACTTTTCCCGGATTTCCAGGACCGTGGGAACCCATCACATTTCTAAACAGAATCTTTGTAGAGACTCATCAATGTGTTCTCAACGTAACACACATTGTAAGAGAAGCAAAGTAGATAACATGCTGAACAGGGTCAGTGAGAAATAATCCTTTGGCACCGTCCAGCATGGTCTGATGAACTCATCCACATGGCCTGGCAGACAATCTGCAATGTGAGTGCAGCATACGTGATAAGTCCATGTACCAGGAACTGAACAGGTCGCCCGTGGTGCAATAGTCCGGTCTGGGGACATTACATCATTGTGCTTGCACTAAGGGGGTTCAGGCTCTGGGCTCTGTAAAGCGCCTTGAGACAATTGTATTGTTATTGCGCTATATAAATAAAATTGAATTGAAAATTGAATTGAATTATGAGGTGTTTCCTGGGCCCTCTAATACCTGACCATCAATGCCTAGACATCAGAGCATAGTTTAACTTCAAAGCAGCCCAGGTACCCAGAAGAGAGTTGGTGCTTTTGACAAGATAATGCTCCATATCATCGTACAGCGATAGTACAGAGTCTAGGACTTACTGTAACCCTTGAGCACCTTAGAGAAGGACTTGAATGCAGCCTTTGCTCTCACGCAAGCAACCTTTGGGAGTTGTGACAGCACCATTCACTAAGCGCCATCTTTATCAAGCACTATATATATTATATCTGATGTTTGTCATTTTAAGAGGCTGACGGAGCCTGAATGTCTACACCTTCAGATCATCTTTATACAAATACGGGCCATAATTGATCACTTGAAATGTTTGCCATATTTGCCAATGGTTGAGCATGACTGAGCTCAGCCCAAAGTGTACCAGAAAGACAAAAATTGTTTTATACTGAATCCATCCATCCGTCTTTGACCTAGGAAACGATGAAACAGACCCTCTTAAATTCTTTGACAAAATTATCAATCTGGCTTGAGGGCAACTGGAGGACTGAGGACATCTTATCTAAACATGAAAAAAAGGAAAGCTATGTCGAAAACTTAAAATACACGAAGACAAAATGTAATAAAGGCAAATGTATGAAGATCTAACATATCCCTGACACCCCTCTGTAACTTATCTCTCTCGCTCCTCTTCAATGACCTTTGTGGGTCAGCATGTCTGTGAGGTCAACCGTTATAATGAAGACTAACAACCAACATGTGCACAAGGTGAGATTCCAACTCCCCCCACACACACACACACACACACACACCACACACACCTAAGCAAACAGGATTGCCTGTCAGCACCTTACTGTGGGGTGCAGGTTGAGGGATCCGTGGCTCCAAAACAAATTTAAGAGATGGAGGGGTCGGGGGAAGCAGGTAAGATAAAGTCTGTTGCTTGGTGACATTGACAGTCTATTCGGGGTGGACTACTTTGATGAGACTGACTGCGCTATAAATCCACCTGTAGTGTTGACACTAAGAGAAAACACACACACCACACACACATATACAGAGAGAGAGATCAGTTCGAGTTCTGCTGAAGTGTGTTTGTGAATCCCGAAGGGAAAACACTCCAGAGACTATTATAATTTAAACCCGCTTGCTTTACAACAGGAATTCAAGTTCTGCTACAAGGGCAAGTCAAGGTTTTTCGTTATTTTGGCATTCTTCACTGGATCTTGTTCTGGAACAAGTAGAAGTGGCAGGCGGGCTACTGTTTACAATCTGAAATCGTGTTTACTGCCATTACTGTCTTATTCATAAAGGATAGCGTGAAATGTGTGGTGCACAATCGCTACATAAATTCTGTCTTTGTTTCCTTGTTATAAAAGTCAATAAAAGATCAACACAAATACACAAATACTATATTCCATGGATCAGTGTCTGTCTTGCCGTGTTTGTTCCTCAGTGAGACTAGTTTATGTAAATGATGGTATGGCGGTAACATTTAGGTTAAAGAAGGTCACATATGGTGCTGGTTACTTGTTTCTTTTTTTTCGGCTTTGCTCCGCGGGGAGGTAAACCATTTGTGCTAAAGTTTACTCTGCTCCAGCCCCCCGAACAGCAGACAAGCATTTCAACCGTGGCTGCTGTGGGTGCGCTCGGCCCCTAATGAGACGCAGACTAAATACACGCACAAATATATACATGCACACACGGCGCACACATTCTCGCAATAGGCACGCTGGAAATCCAATTGGGCTCGGCTCAGCCGGTGTCAACGGGCCGCAGACGTTTCCAGAACCTCTATCCCCCGTCCTCGTTCCCCGTCCCGCCGCCCCCAAACCGATCAGAGTGTCTGTCCCACTTAAACTGGCACGGTGGTGCTAACTGACCACAGTCTCCAGAGCTGAACTTAATTCATTCCAGCAGCAGATACTGAGGCGGCGGCCTAACCGACAGGGACGCCCCACCAGCCCAGAGCAGTCATTGCCCTGTGGGAAGAGCTCCAAAAAGCTACCAATGCATTATATGTTCCGACCTACTGCAAGCCGCAGCCATTAGAATGCCATTAGATACGCAGGAAATGCTTAGCATAATTGTGCTCCACTTTCACCATGCAGATACAGTGCAGTTCCCCTGAAATCATAATGAATGAGGGGTCGTTCACATAAGAGAAAGCACACAAGTCCGCAGCTGTCGAAGACATCAACACGACAAATATCCTGAGACTGCTGTAACTCTGCTAAGCTCAAAAACAGGTACAAATATGTCCAAAAATAAATCACAAACTAACTTTTAAATTTAATTTCATTCACTAACATTGTATTCAGAGGTCACACCATAATACTCCATATGAAAAGCCATTAAGAATATGCAAATGTTTGTTAACATTATCAGGAGAGAGCACTGAGTTCTTTCACTCAGGACATACAGTACAATGAACTGGAATAGGTCTTGGAAACAAGGTGACCTTGTCGCAGCACCACCCCCCCCACCCCCCCACCCCCCTCCCCCTAAGCCGCCCCTCTAGCCCTCTGCATGCTGATCCGGGAGAGGAAGCGTGCCGTTGCACAATGTCCCAACTGAGCCGAGACTGAGCTAACATTTCACCCTGCGCCATATGGAAATCTGGAATGTTTATGTGGCCCACACAGACTGCCCCATAGTAGTAGGTAGTATAGCTACTCGAGGAGGGGTTCCCCGAGAGTTCAGGACAAAATCCTCAAACTGTTTTCAAACACCTTATGATGTGAGATAACATTTATGAAGAAAGCCATAGATCGGCTCCTTTTTCTCAGCCCTGTCTGGCCCGACCTTGAGTGGACCTCTGATGCACACTTGCATCCTCACTATACCATCACACTTGGCATCTAACACCGCTTTCAGTTCCCCAGAGGATCGCTAACACCAGCTCTCTGGACCTCAAGGAGTTTCACATATCTGTCCAGATGCTCAGTTGATCACTGTATACCCCCTTTGATCATTTTATACAGTCAAGAGCTTTAAAGTGAACATTTAAATTCAAAACTGAATTCCACACAAACTGGGAGGGAGAGACAAGGGGGCTAATGGAGGTCGGAGATAATGCGTAACAGGTGTCTCTCGCTCATAACATGTGCACATGAGTGCCGATCCAATTAATTCTATTGTCCGAAAATGAGAAACAAACAGCTGACTTACAATGGTATGACCATTTAAAAGGGCTATTTCGGGGGTGAATTGTGCGCAATTATAGATACCAGCATTAGCCAGTACTTTAGCACAGCTCAACCAGTTAAGTCCACCAAAGGAGGAAAACACCCCCACCCACCCTCCACCACTACTCCCTCTCACCTGTCTAAACTGTGAGTTGTGGCACCTATATTCCATATGATTATGTTCTTCCAGTACACTAACTTTCTTATCTTTTTATTTTTATGTTTATCATCTTCTTTTTACTTGTTTCACTTTACTCTTATTTTTTTTATCATTTTAATTCTTTATTGTCTTTCCTGCTATTGTATATGTAAAGCACATTGAGTTGCACATGTGCATGAAATGCGCTATATAAATACAATTGCCTTGCCTTGCCTCACCTCAACCACCCATCCCCACATCCACCACTGATGGCAACTTGACACTGACATATACTCAAAATGCTGGGTGACCGTCTCAGGGATGCAAGTATCTACGGTCGTTCGAGATTTCCTCTCATTCCTGTGGAGTCCCTCTCTTTAAACTGGTTGAGTGAGGTGAGGTGTCTGAACGAGAACTGACAAGTTCACATCCAAAGGCGACCCTCCCTCTACCCTCCCTTTAAAATAGCTGCACTTGACATCTTGAGAACCAAAGGTTATGTCCTTGGGAACACAATCACAAATGTTTTCTTAGCATGCACTTACCGGATGGGAATGTTTTGAGATGTTCAGATAACCCCACTGATATTTATAGAGCAATACTAATGGTGTCTTCAGTCCTCTTGGCCGTGATTCTGATGGGTTTACTGATGCCACTTAATTTGTTATGTTTGTCTTTCTCTGAAACCATAAAAAATGAGAAGACAATAGTTCTTCTTTAGGAGACCAGAGGTTGAAAAGAGATAGGAAGGGGTGTCACTGAGCTGTGTATTTACCTACAGAGGGGCCAAAGAGCGTGCACATCCGCAGTCAATCATAGGTGGCAGAGCGAGACAACACAGGACCAGAGGATACAGAGTCTGCTCGGTTTCGCTCCCATGCCGAATGAGTCCACTCTCAGCTCCCAGACGTGATGTCCACGGCTACATGCTCCTCATCGGTTCGAAAGCGAGAGCACGGCGCAGCCCGCATATACCGGTGAATTTACGACCTGTTTATAATACGGTCTTTAGCCTGATGAAGAGCATGCACCTTGAAACGTCACACTGTGTGGTCAGTTTGAACTCATTTTGCATGGGAGTGAAGCAGATGGTAGGTCTACAATTCTTCTTCCCTCTCTTTTAAGCGTATTCGCTTCCCTGACATATCTATACAGAGGAGGAAGAAAAACAAAAGAGGAAAAAAAAGAAAAGAGCGAGAGGGAGGTAAAGTCTAAGAAAAGTAACAGCAATAACAGTGAGTACTTCACCTTGATTTATATGAATGATTCAGATCTATTAATAATCGAAAGCCATATAAGAATGGCTCATTGAAATAGCAGAGGCCTGTTCAGATGTTTTGGCAGGTGTTAGCCTTTCTTCAGAGGCTGTCTGACTGCTCTGATTCTCACCCGCGGGGCTTACCCTTTTATTTACACAAACCCCTCAGTGCAAAACCTGACCAGGTTAAACATACACATTCTCATTGCAGGAACCACACACGATCAGGCACAGAGGCATAGACACGCACGCATGCACACACACGCACACGGACTCTTACACACACAAACCCCACGCGAGCGCCATCCTCCAGTTACCGGCGGCAGCGCGGACACCCTGGATTCCAGACATTCTGTGGTGGGCTGGAGTGGCCAGCCTGGTGTTTGTCAGGCAGTGTTGAATGGATATTACCCCCCCACAGTCCCCTCTGTGCTGTTTTAGTGCACCGGTGCCACAAGAATCCCAATCCCTCCACCCTCAATCCCTCCACCCTGCTGACATCCCAGCTTGCAGCATGGTCATACCACTCACCTGCCCGCCTGTCTGTGTGTGCGTGTGTGTATGTGTCTGTGTATGTATGAGCCAGCATCAGGCTTTCAGAAACCAACATATTAAAACTATTTTATTTATTGTTCATTTATTTATTTACTGTTTATTTATTTATTGAAATAGTAAAATGAAACACACAAACAAATCGGTCTATAATTGGATTCTTTTTTCTTCCTATGAATTTCGTCACTAGTACATGCTGTTCTGCGCTCCATTAAAAGGGTTGTTAAAAACAGGGCCTCGAGGATAACAGCCTGCAGAACCAAACAGGGGCCAAACCCCAAAAGTCTGCAACTAGGCAAATATGTAAACAACATGGACAACAAACCACCATTTTGTTGAGTTTCCGCAAAATATTCCCACACTGAGGATGCTTTCGGTCTGAGGCTTCTGGAGGGACCTTCCTCTTGAGTGCTATACATGTGAGCCTGATTACTTGAAGAGTATAGATCATCATCTCTGTCATGTTGAACCAGTCACTGCATTCAACATTACTGTGCACAGCTCAATCAGCTGTGGTGTGTCAAATACATTTAAAAAAAAAATATTTTACCAGAACTGAAATGTCAATTTAAGGCTTAAAGCACAATATGACTCGTATAAATCAGATTCTTCAATAGAAATATTCCACAACTCAAACAAAAACAAAAACAAAACAAAACGGACAAAAATAAGTTAATTGCAACCCCCCACCACTACTCATACCGATAACAGGATAAAAGAAACTAAGCTACTTTTGCTGAACACGACTGATGTCTGTTTCTCAACATCTCACCACAGGACACAATGTAAAGTAAGTAATACACTCTACATTTTAGAATGGTAACGACAAATTTAAATAAAGAACTTACTAACGAATCACATAAATTAAACCAAACTGTCACTATATAGGCTGTATACACATGTATTTGCATAGGCCCAGTTTGTAAAGGAGAACCATTGCGTTCCATTGACGCAGGGAAAACTATATTATCGAGTTTGTAATAAGACAGATGAAGTCGAAATGAGGTTTGTAATGCTTTTCTTATTACCAATTACACAACAATCAGATTGTCATATCAAATTGTTTCAGGTTTTATTAAGGAACTATTTCTATGTGCTGTATTAAAGTAACAGAACACGTTGAGGTCACATGGTATTGTTAGTAACATCACAGCTATAAAGACCTACAGTACTCACATTTGGCTCGTGACTGTGACAAGACCCCAGACTATACTATAGTTTACATATACTCCTTGTCAAATGGGATACTACACTAAACAGTTCTCTTTAAAACCCAGTGGATCGCAAAACTGTGAATTAATTTATTTGTCTGCATAAAACTGATGTATCCCAGCTCAGACCACAGGCCCCATAGCCCTGCCCAAGAGCAGTAAAAAGAGGTTTCTGCTTTGTGTTTGTGGCTCATCATTTGACCCTCTTTAAAGAGCTGTTCAGCAGATACGTTACCCATGTTAGCTAACGTCTAGGACTTAACTCTAGGTCATCAAGAGTATTTTAGAAAGGTAGCTTCCAATGAGATTGTATTATTGTTTGATGACCTTTTAGGGTTATTGTTAATAAAAACCTACTAAAAACATGGCCTAGGGCAATTTTTTCAGCACACACTATCCAGACATACCTGACTACACTGCTAGTTTCCTGTTTTATAAGAGGAGGTTTTCCCATGGTCTTGAAAGCTCTCGCGTCATGCCAACTGGACAGCACTGAACTGAGAATTTTAAACAGAGCAGCAACTGCCTCGATGCTAAAGCTATCAGCATGGCTGTACGCATTTAATTTTTTTTAAACAAAGAGGATTGAAAAACTCTTGTCCATAACCTCCCCCAAGGTATGTGTAATTGTGTGTTTGTGTGTGTGTACATGTGTGTGTGGATGTGTGTGTGTGTGTGTGTGTGTGTGTGTGTGTGTGTGTGTGTGTGTGTGTGAGAGAGAAAGACTTTGTGTGTGTGTGTGTGTGTGAGAGAGAGAGAGACTGTGTGCGTGTGTGTGTGTGTGTGTGTGTGTGTGTGTGTGTGTGTGTGTGTGTGTGTGTGTGTGTGAGAGAGAGAAATAAAGAAAGAAGCAAGAGAGAGAGAGAGAAAGACAGATATTTAATTCATTTCCCTCATGTGGATACTGGTGCACAGTAGGAACATCATTTTATTACTGTATTATTTTTATCTGAATCTTTCTCTGTCTGTCACAAACACACACACACACACACACACACACACACACACACACACACACACACACAAACACACACACACACACACACACACACATGTGCAGGAACGTGTGAGATATAAAGAAAAAGTTCACAAATTCTCAACGTGCAAGGGTGAGCCTGAAGGCCAAGTCGGAAAAAAAAGCCGCAACTCTCACCTGCTGCAATGTGGTCAGGGTCAAGTACACAGGAAAGGCTGCGTTTTACTGTTGCCACTTTCGCTAAATTTACTGTCCCTACTGTTTGTCCTTGTTAGCAGGACCGTTTGGAGGTAATGGCATAAACATGCGCGGCACGGCACGGCAGCTCTGGTCCGGCTCCAGCCTCTGTAGGACAGCCCCGACAGCGGGATGGAGGGGGTGGCAGAAGAGAAAAAAAACTTCCAAGGAAGTTAAACTCAATGACATGCTAATGAGAAACGCAGGTCGAGACCACACTCTACGGCGCGAGGAATGCACTCGTGCTACATGCCTTGGCAAGGACCGGCCCGTCTGCACACACCTGCAGTCTCTTCGTGCTGCGCTGGAGCTCGCAAGGTGGAGTGGGATCAAATCTGTTTAGATGATTGGTAAATATAAGGCTCTCAAATATTTAGCGGATCTTGATCTATGTTATGGGCCTCGGAGGAACAAACATCGTCAATCAGGGGCGAGGATTGAGCAGCTGGATCTAGTCCGAGGCTGAGGCACCTCTACCACAAGCAGGGAGGGGCTTTTTGGAAGTTTAAATTAGCACCATTAAGCTCAATCACAGTGAAGAGGTCCGCCTCTCATTTCACAAATGGGCTTCAGCGTTGTTTAATTGATCTTTAGTGAGTCCCTGCAGAACAAACCTTTACAAACCACATAACATGAATGCGTCCCATTTTAGATCTGATTAAAGTACACATGTGCTAGGACAGATTCACACACACACACACACACACACACACACACACACACACACACACACACACACGTGCCCACACACTCACACACACACACACACACACACACACACACACACACACACACACCCTATCTCTCTCTCTCTCTCTCTCTCTCTCTCTCTCTCTCTCTCTCTGGAATTGGCTTTCTCTGTTTCCATAGAATCACGCCGAGACTAAACTCACCATCTGTTTAAACAGTCAAGTGCTCCAACATCCACTTCAATATGACAGTAAAATCTGAAGCCCTCATCGTATGTCACATATTACCTAACCACAAGCCTCCTTTTTCTGAGTGACGAACATCAGTTTATGGATAGTACAGATTATCAACTGCTTTTTTTTAAATTCAAGACCTATTTTTAACTCCACGCCTCTTGCACTGTTTGCCTCAGAGCCAGTTTAGCCTTTTCTTATCCTTAATCTCTTGATATGACAGTATTGACAATGTATGAGAAAGTGTTGTGTACTGAGTACTGGTACACAGTTTACATTCCCCCCCACCTTTCGTCCATCTCATGGTGCTTCTTATTTAGCTTGTGTTTATGTATCTGTCCTTTTTAAAGGCTACTAGCTCATCTGAAGTCACCCAGCGTGAGTATATGAGTGTGTCTGCATCTGTATCTGTATATCTGTAACTGTATCTGTAATCAAGTCTACACTGTTGGCAGATGTGTTGCTTATGCGCTGGGAGGTTCAGCTCTCCTGTTGCAACTTAACAGCTCACAGTCCATGTGAAACAAGTTTACCACAAATCCTGGGGCAGCTGTGAGTGCAACATTCTATTTGGGTCACCAAACACACGTTCTGACTTGACCGGGGAAAACGAGCTTACTGCCGGACACCACGAGCAGAGTTCATAAGGTCTGCGTTGACCCGCACTGCTGAGAGGATGTCCCCCGGTTTTCTTTGCCTGACCCATGGTTGACTCTGCATGGGCAATGTCTCTGCTGGCGGGGGGCCGTTAGCACAGATAAGACAGTGTCAAGAGACGTGTGTGTGTGTGTGTGTGTGTGTGTGTGTGTGTGTGTGTGTGTGTGTGTGTATGTGTGTGTATGTGTGTGTGTGTGTGTGTGTGTGTATGTGTGTGTATGTGTGTGCGCGTCTGTGTGTGTGTCTGTGTGTGTGTCTGTGTGTGTGTCTGTGTGTGTGTGTGTGTGTGTGTGTGTGTGTATGTGTGTGTGTGTGTGTGCGTCTGTGTGTGTGTCTGTGTGTGTGTGTCTGTGTGTGTGTGTGTGTGTGCGTGCGTCTGTGTGTGTGTGTGTCTGTGTGTGTGTGTGTGTGTGTGTGTGTGTGTGTGTGTGTGAGAAAGACTTGGGCTTTATGCCCTCCATAAAATGAGGCTCACTCTAGGTTCCTGTGTCTGATCTGCTAACATCTTCCCACACCAGGTGACCATACTTCTGCATTCTTAAATGCAGTTGTCGGGGCAACAGCAGAGATGAAGCCAATATAGACAGTGATGGCATAAAAATAAGAAAAGGAAATATGACATGAGACTAAACTTGGCCTCTTTGAAGCCACGGAAATAGCATCTCTAATCCAGTTGCAATAGCACACTCAACACAGTCAACGCTCAACACACCACGCGTTAAGTTAGGGGTCCTCTTAGTGGCCCGCAACACACAAACACACACACACACACACACACACACACGTGCACTTCGACCTTCATCAATCACAACATGTCAGGACAGCTGGACTGAGGCCTGTCGGCGCAGGGTGTAAGCTTCCCTCAGCCCCGGAGATAAAGAGGAAATGAGACAGACACACTTCCTCCCAACAACAAGGACACGCCAGGCGTGGGAGAGTCTGCAAGCTGAGGTCAAACGACGATTCACAGGGGACCAACGACAGAATGAGACAATCTTGGTAAGATTATAGTGTCACGGTGGCAGTAGCTGCAAGGGAATCAGAGCAACGTCTTCACCTCTTAATGGAGATAACCAGCCCAGGGCAAACAGTGAAAGGCAACATGGTGTGCAGAGGATGGTACCTCTTAAGCCCTTAATCAGTGTGGACTTCATAGGGCAGAGGGCAGAGGCAGAAGTGCTTTTATGTGTTAGATGGGTGTGCCAGCGAGAGCCTATATTTGACTGGCTCTGATATCTCAGGTTTGCCAGGCACGCAGCTAACATTCCTGCATCTGGACACAGATCCCTCTTGGAGTGCAAGCCTGTTTTATCCGCCAGCCTCGCTCAGTCCTCTCACAAATAAGCCACAGAGACTGGCACAAACATGGACATAAACAAGCGAAAAACAGCCATGTAAACAAAGACATCAACACAAATAGCCAAACAAGAAACAAATAAAGGTGTAATGAATTAAAGACCTACAAAAAAAAAAAGAAACACACAAACAAACAAGTTGGAAACAAACTCGCAAACCAAAGAGACACACAAACAACTCAGAAGTAGTTCAAATTATTCCAGAACTGTTTCAAGTAAGTGGTTTAAGTAGGTCAGATATGCCGAACTGTTTTGTTCCCATACGAGCCAACAGCCTCTAACAGTCTTAGCCAAAATACACCACAAACTCAAAGCAATGCTAAATAAAGCTTGAAGCGATCAAATAGCAGCTACTAACTTTGTTGAAACGGTTATTATTTTAAGTGACACATGGTCATTTCTATTTAAGGATGCATGGTCACTCAACAGGCTATTGCTAATGGGTTGCATTCCCTTTTTCTGCCTGAATAAAAAAAAACTATTTTTTTCCAAACAGTGCTCTACAAAAGTGTCTGCTGATTAAATCAGACTCTAATACCATCTGTAGTATTGTTTGCGGCTGGTAGCATATCTCAGTTTCAAACACAAGATAACTCTATACATGAGATAACACAGTAGTGAGATGAATTCAACACAATATAATATGATACAGAGTGATATGAATTTGGATACAAAAGGCTGTTTTTGAAGAGGTCTTCACTAGAACTAAAATGCTGTTCCCTGTTTGTCTAGGGACCTGGTGAAAATATGCAAACCCTACCCCATCTTTCCACTCCAACAAACCTGCAACAATGTATATGTGGACTTGCGTTTTTTTTGTTTTTGTGCTTTTATCGTCCCATCAACGTGAATCAGCGGGAAAGGGGCTTAATCAGTCCAAGGCATGTTTACACAGTCCCCGGGTGTCTAGTGTTTTCTTTCCCCTGCCCACGGCGCATCTCACTCGCGACCGCCAGAGCAGGCTGACGTGTTAGCAAGTCGTTTAGTTTCGAAACGCCGGACCACTCATGGACGGACAGCCTTTGGCAAGTCGTGACACGCGGTATAAACAGCCGACTGTGAGAATTTCAGCTTTCACAGTCCTGCACACTCTTAAACTGACCAGCTGGTTGCCCACCATATTTGTTCAGGGGCAATAGGCACATGAGGCCCGCAGAGAGACATATGCACACAGGTCGATTTTGCATCTGAAGCCACAGACACTTCACTCAAACAGGGGTCTCAAGTCTGTAGTTTGATCACATTATTCATTTGAGCTACCTGAGTTACTACTTTTCTCACATCAATTAAGTTGTCGTTTAAAGCTGTTTAGAATCTGAAATTAGACTGTCAGAGACTGTCAAGCCTAATCGTGTCCAGTGGTAAATGTGTTAATGTACACTTATTGGAGTAGTGAAGACGTGATTACAATATCTATTACACAGGTCCATCTCGTGAACCTGTTTCGCATGGAGAGCAAATGTGCCTAATGATGTGCTCACTCAGAGTTCCTAGCAGAGAGCATAGCACCTACAGAGGTCCAGAAATAACAGGCATGTCAAGATGAATCCTCCTGGGCCCAGCTTGATGAGTAGCAGTGGTGCTTCTAAACGTTTCTGTCGAGATCTGTCTCCAACCATTAAAAATCTAAAACAGTATTTGTATCTATCGCGTCATCTATTGGATGAAGTGCTTGGTAATCTTTCTGAAAACTGATATGGAACAAGAGTATGGTTTGGTATGAATTAAGATCGGAAAAAGATAACACATTCCAGCACATTTCTATGTTTTGACTGAGAGCAATATAACAAGAGGGATTTCATCTGAGCCTGATTATGCAACAGACATCATTCAGTGAAGGAAGACAACGGTAAACACACTGCAGGCATCCCAGGGCCTGGGCAACCCTGTCTGTGTGTTCAACCTCCTCAGCGCTCCGGAGGAAGCCTGAACATCTTATCGCCCGCCAATCAGAGAAACCAACAACAGGGCACACACAGACACACAAACACACACACGGGGCAATTAGGAGATTGGGATCATCTGAACACAATCCCAGCACGCAACTTTGACTGGAAAGCAGTCTGCATAACCAGCCTTGGATTCTACGCTTCATTCAAAATGGCCCAGGTCCATTATCATTTTGCCAGGAAAGAGCAATGGCTGACTGTATCACTGATGGACTGGGGCTGGGAAAGATCACAAAACTCTCTGGGAAAGATTTCTCAATCCGCACTGGTAAAATGCACGAGGTCTGAATCATTGGTGATATTATGGTGCACATGGTATTTTAAAGGAAGGTGTCGAGAAAGGGAATATTACCTTAAACAACAGGTGAGAAAGTTCTTCCAGTGTCATGCCAAAAACCATAGTAATCGCAGTACGCTGACGGTTTAAGAGACCTGGCTCTAATTCACCATGTCAGGCAGTTCAGAGGAATTAGTGAGAGAGGACTGAGGTTAAATTAAGAGAAGAAATGACATGCAGCCACCCAACTGGAGGAAACAAAAAAATGACATTCTCTGGCTGGCTGAAGGCACTTTGGATCATTACGCCGATGCTCACGCAACTCAACATAGTGCTGCCCATTTAGTGCAGTGGTCGCAACAGAGCACTTTTCTTTCAATTCAAATTTTCCCTTCTTCACACGCACAAAAACAGATACCGCACATACACACAAACACGCACACACACATACACACACATGCACACACATACACACACCAAGAGAGCACACTGCGAATTCCTTGACCCCA
Source organism: Clupea harengus (assembly GCF_900700415.2). NCBI lineage: Eukaryota > Metazoa > Chordata > Actinopteri > Clupeiformes > Clupeidae > Clupea > Clupea harengus. The sequence continues at coordinate 6,657,304 of NC_045159.1, read as the reverse complement.
CAGCCCCAGCACTCATAATGCTCTGTGTGACATTAAATTGTTTGTTTGACAATGAGCGCAGCTGCCATCAGCATGTAATACAGATGTACTCCACTGCACCCCAAACTTGCCTGACAGAGGGAGGGAGAGAGAGAGGGGGGGGGAGGGAGAGAGAGAGGGAGATAGAAAGAGAGGGAAAGAGAGAAAGGGAGAGAGAGAGAGGGAGAGAGGGAGATAGAAAGAGAGGAAAAGAAAGAGAGGGAGAGAGGGAGGGGGAGAGATAGGGAGAGAGGGAAAGAGAGAGAGAGTGAAATCCTTTTCAGCCAACCACAGGCTCTTAACAAGCATTTTCACACTAGTTCAACAAATTAAGAGCAACAGGCCTGCCAACCCTCCCATGCATGCAAACTGACACAAAACAACCGACAATTTACAAGCAGGGACAAACTCTTCGACAGCAAACATTGCTACGAAAACCCATAGCCATAAATCAGGCAGCACACATTTATCTAGGTGTGGGGTCTGGGTGTTTTTTTCTTTTGGCTATGTCCCTGAACCTGACTTCACTAAACAGCGCAATTCATCCTACTGTACTACCATATGAAATATTCCTGTAATATGTCCCCATGTCTTTTCAACCTACCTACGCATTGTGATTAAAGTCAGTCACAATGATGACGACTATGGTGTGTGTGAGGGGGTTAAGAAGGCTAATGTGAGGTGTTTTACAATATATCTATTAGGGGTGGGAATCTCTTGGCACCTCACGATTCGATTCGATTCCGATTCAGAGGTCAACGATTCGATTCTAAACCGATTATCGATTCTAAACCGATTATAGATTATCAATTCTAAACCGATAAAATGATTATCGATGTATTTTTTTTTTAAAACATTTGAGTTTGCTACTCAGAGTCTCAAATCACTTCCTACTTTGTGTTTGATAATTAAAGAAAATCAACAGATGAATTACCTTCTCTTTTCTTTTATTAGAGAAAAAGCTTTTCCTTGTCACAATTATGACTTTAAATGAACAATGCAATAATCGATGCAGCTTGCATTTCAACACAAAATGGATGTGTGTAAAAAAATTAAAAAAAATTAAAAAAAATTTAAAAAATCGATTATGAACTTTTCTGAATCGAGACAGAATCGTTCTAGAGAGAATCGAGAGAAATCGAAGAATCGATTTTTTTCCCCACCCCTAATATCTATCATTATCAATCTATGAATGGACTAATATTTTTAGCATACACTGACTCTACTGGGCTACTAAATTATGACATTAGTTCTTCTCACGGTGTGGCACATTGCAGTCATCTTTGAAGTCTGATAAACAAAGTAAAACCTTCATGCCATTCAATGTTTTGACAGTTTTGCAGACAACACTTTCATAGAAAGGTGATAAATGACTGTATGTGGCGATACATCGTAGCACCACACCCAGACTATCACACATTTTGTTTTAATTATATCTGCAAATATATTGATCAATGGGACCTGTCACAATGTCCAACCATTGCGGTTAACTGTGGCAGTGATAACAATGGAACCAGGCAGTCACACAGAGGACATACGACGTGTTCTGCGAAGCCAGTGACACTATTTGCTGGGCTTCGCGTGTGTGTGAAAGAGAGTGCATCTCCCACAAGATCAGACAATCAAACAATCACCTATTTTGGGGATAATGAAGCCCAACATCCCATAATTGCTTCCATTCCCGCTGCTATCGTGGAAAGTAAAAGGCCTCACATATCATATAAATGAAATTGTGAAATGTTGCCACAGAATGAGGCAGAGGGATTTTACTGCATTTGAGAGAACGCCAAATGCCCTCCCACAAACTATGTACACATGCTTTCAATAAGACCAGATTGAGGCACTGTACTGGTCCTCAGTGTTTTTATTATAACCTAGATTGTGATGCTGGCTGCAAAAGCATTCCTTACTGAAACCAAATAAATGAAACAAAGTTCCCGCTCTACAACCTGACAAACCGTGGGTTACCACACCCCACGATAACAAACACCGACTTGCATATCAGTGTTCATCTCTGAGCGCTTGAGTTACTCAAACATCACAAGCAGCACTGGCGACAACACAAATAACTTGAGCGGATATCTTTCCCCGCCATGCTGTATTGTAATATCCTGACACCTCCAAAAACCCGACCCACTCCACAAGCCAATACCTGATGAGGCATGAAGCTATTAACGCGGGGCGCCGAGGGACTCTGGTTTCACTTCCCCGAGAGCCACGGCCACACGGATGAACTCCGTGAACATTCCAGAACCTCGCTGCACACTCCTGCGGCGAGCACTGAAGGTCTCAGTGAGATCTGGCCCCGCTCATGCCAGATGCAGAACAACCCAAGCAGCCAAACAACCTCTGCTTCTCACGTACACTCATTTCTTCCCATATCTTTGCCCAACATTTAATATCAAAGAATGAATACATGCATGAAGTCATTATTACACAGTAGGTATAACAGTCTTACGGGTCAGACAAAGCACCACATAGGGAGAGCTGGGAGGAAGTATTAAACATTACAGCTCCCTCCATGGGGAGGCCTATAAAACAGGGATTAATGTTTTAAAGCTACATTTATCCAGGAAGATCACCACTGTTCCTGCTGTTGCTCCCTGACCTCACAAGCGGACGTGTGGCCATTACACCAGACCCTCAGTCAGAAGTGTCTGCTTCTGCTCTTTATTACTCCATTATTTCCTTTTCTCCCTCTTCCTGATGTGCAAACACACACACACACACACACACACACACACACACACATACACACACACATCATCACATACACACACACACACACAAATGCCAGACATGCTCTCTTTCTCTGTTAACAGGGGTTGTAGACTTTGAATTGAAAGAACACAGACATCTTTGCTCTGGCCAATGTCAGAGTTGGGGGAAACAAAGACAACAGGCAAAAAGTACTGTCACTGAATTGCCATCTGTCCCCATACTGTTATACAAGTGCATAAGTGCACGCAACCAGGGAATTAAGACAACCACAGTCATTCATTACTCAGACACCAACAAGAGAAATTATGTGATAATGTGTGTATTACATGTGAGGATGAGTAGGCCATGCATCTAAAAGGAAAGGCATGATTTTTTTCCCAGGACAAACCGCATATAATCCAGTACATCTGTGCAACAGGATCTCCATTTCATCCATTCTCTCAGTATATCTTTCTGACACATTAATAAAATTCTCCCACATGAACATACACGCAAGTTGGGGAAATATGTGTTTCTGCGTTGTTACAGCAACACTATGCAACACATTTGCCACTTTCTGAGGTATGTGTTTGTTAACAACTTTTGGTATCATCTTCATGACATACATGGTCACGCGAAGGACTGGTAAACAAACCTGTCGTTAAGAAGCTTTTCTCAGTGCCAACTGGGCTAGCAATGGTGTTTTTGGATGCTTTTAGATGGGTAGCCCACTAGTTTTAGACCAAAACTCCATACTGTTGCCATAAGCCAGAAAGTATGGTGTAACAACAGACCAGACTTGAGCCAACCATAGAAGTCTAAGGGGACTTAAGGACCCTTTTTAGGATTCCTTTTTATTGAAATACTGCTGGCACTCTTTAGAGACAAACATGCCATTTACGAAGAAAAGCCACTCCTACGAGTTCAAGAGCTAACAAAACAATGCAAGCAGCAGAGACCACCGACAATGCTCGCCAATGTTCAAGTGTTTTTGTTGTACTGCAGCACTTCTGCGGTCAGGGTCAAACCATTTTCTGTTCTTATCAGAACTCGCACAGTAATTTCTTTTGGCCTGAATAGCTGAGGGAGCTGATAAAGTCCAACTTCTCTTTTTGCTCAGATTTACTGTATGATGCAGTGCCTGGATAATTTCTTCACTTACGAAGGTCCCAGAGGCCAATGATTCACCAGCAAAAGGCAAGTCCTGAAAAGCCTTCATTGGGTCAACCCACCATTTGTTTATCCCATTAGTTCATGTTCTCGCAGACTTCTTTCTTGGTCGTCTGTCGAATGGTCTTTCAGCAGGCATTCCCATTAGGAGAACATAGTGCCAACATCCTTTGGCTGAATAAGTTATTTTCTTGGCTGAATAAGTCATTTTCTAAGGGAAGGTATCCACATTAAGTGGAGAACTCCAAGGTCTAGTGTTCCTGTTTAAGCACAAAGCTTTAATTGGGAAAGGGCGAACACTACAACAGCCATTTACTTTATATCCTTATGCCAAGAGCAGTGTGGGATTGGCAAATCCTACTTCACCGAGCTTCAAGCAAACCTGTCCATTTTCATGATAGAAATCCAGTATTTGGCTGCCGCCACATTCATTCATTCGAACATTCTAGGTTTAAACTATGCCAACAATTTCAACCTCGATGTTCATTTGATGACTTTAGACGGTTACTCTTAAATGTAAATGCATTCAAGTCTTTAACTGTGCCTAACATACATGTATCCAAGCCATTTACACAGCACATAAACACCCAAGAACATTACAGTGTCTTTAGGGGACCACACTTACAAGGCAATTAAATGTAAGACACCATAAACCTGAAATGCTAAACAGTACAACAGTCCCCTCCCCCGACATTTGGCCCCTAGAGGTCACTCTATACTGTAAATTACAGACACTCCCTCCCTTCCCCGAAATTCCCTTGCATGTCTGTTTAAAACGCTACTGAGTACACCTGGCATGCCAACTTTCCAGAACCCCTTGAGTGAGATGCGCCCAGAAACCAAACATTTTGAGTGTGAGCGCTAAGCCGTGGAGATAGAGCAGAAGGGTTCCATGGCAGCTCACTGAGAACCACCTCTGAGGTGAAGTTATGTGGACAGGTAATGGGCCGCTGAGGGAAACCCGCTAGAGTTGGCCTCCTCCACGGGGGGATGTCATTCTGCCACACCTATAAAACAAGGCTCCCTGAGAACAGCATTCACGCAAGCTGAGAGAACGTTCTTAGTTTCCCTCTAAAAGCCAATGTGTATACCATCTGATTCTAGATGTGGGGGGCTAGACCATGTTAATAGCAAACACCTGATAGCCAAAGGCATGAATGTATCATATATACAGCCATAGATTGCAGAGCTAAGATTTGAGGTCTCTTCCTCTGAATCAGAAAAAAAAGAAACTCTCCAAATGAACCCCTGCTTTCACAGGCTAGAGCTATGGGTAGGGCCAAGACAAATGTCTACATATCCCTCAAGCGATTTCAGACAGAGGTTATGAGGCTCTGTTGTTTTTGTATGTTGGAATATATAAAAATATACAATGAAAACGTTTTGTGTAGGAAGCAATGACTCAGCAGTGAGATACTGAGTTCTGCTTAGCTCGTCTTACCGGTATGTATTAACATGTCCACTGTATATGATTTAGTGACAACCCGGCCTGTAGTCCACAATGCTGTATGTCTCATCCAGTTGGAGTATCTTTCTCAGAAGATCGTATACAGTATGTGTATGTAAGAGTGTGCTTTTCCATCTCAAGAACAATTATGTTGTAACGATGAGAGAGAGAACAGATCAGAACCTTGGAATGTCATTACCTCGGCCTATTTTAACTTCACGATGACTAGTAAGCATGGGAATTGTTTTCTTTACAAATAGACCCCTGACCTTTAATGAGTCAGCCTGCAAGTAAACTCTTAGTAAACAACAATTCTGATGGACCTGGTCACAATCTGGAAAATAGCTTCTTTTGAATCACTTCAATGTAATGTCAATCAAATGACCTTTCAAAAGAAATATAGCCTACCCCCCCTGAAATTGCTTCACAGTGATATTCCTTGATTTTCACCATGATATTCATCAATAGGATGTACAGGATTTCACTTATAATCCGTTCCAAACCCACATAGCAATGAGCTGCATTTATTAGTCATGATCAAGAGCTGACTGTTCGGTGTGTCAGCCTCATGTCATTGAAAATGTGTCATCACCATGACTAATTAACTAACGAACCACAGCTGTGTCCCATAACCTAACAACAATTAGCACTTCCATCAGATCAACCTAATGTAGTAGGTACTACTACTGATTAATCAGTCTATTGATATCAAGATATTTGTAAATATTCTAACTTTCATGTGATTTACACGGATCACTAGAGTGTTTTTTTTATATGGACACTGTGATCCATTATGAGAGATTAACATCTCTTCCATAGCTGTGAGCAACTGTAGAGTTCTTTACCAACAAACCCTAACACTCTGATAAGAATAAAATTGATGTGCTCTTGAACCCCCCTATATCTGCACCAGCTGCTGAGGGCCTATCTGAAGAGTAACAGATTTAACAGTAACATATGCATGGTGTTTCAGATGGATATGGACATAAAATGTTAAACACATAAAACCTGAAATGTGAATCTACTCCAAAGGCTAACATCCCCAGGGTACTTAGCCAAAAACACAAGCACATTTCAGACAAACCGGCGGACTTTGCAGGAGACAAAAAACGCCTCAGCAGGCTACGATGCCATGAAATCACTCTGTTGCACTAGAGATCCATTCACTCCGCTCATAATTGTGCTATTCACCGACGGGGCACGTCTCTGAAGTCCCTCTGAAGGTTACCCCCTTCGTTGTCTTTGAGGCACAAAAGCAGATTGCCAGGGAATAAAAACATGAGAGGGGCGCAAAAAAGTGTACAGATGCATGAAAGGTTAAGCACTCCGTCTGCTCTGCTTTCACTCAATAGCCGGCTATAAATTTGAATGCCTTATGGCCAAGGTTGCACAATACGCCCATACCATTGAATTGTCTTTGTGGAGAGAAGAACCGCATTTTAAAGTTTATAAGTTCCACATGCAAGTGCTTCTTGTTGTATGAAATCTATGAAAGGCATTCTGTTGTGGCTCTGCGGTTGCAGCTATCAAACTGTCTACACAGTGCATCTTTCCAGGGCAAAGCAGTGCCGCCTCAGTTAATGAAGATGTGCCATAAATGAATGGCTACTTCAGAATCGCAAAAAGCCAAGAGGCGATCAATGAGTGAAGTGAAAATGCTGTTTGAAATATGCTTTATATCAATGGCACAAATAATACTGCTTGAAGTGAAGACAGCACAGTTCAATCCCATGTGCTCTGTACATGAAGAAGAGATTTAATACAACTACGAAACATAAGACACCCACTTGTTCTGTGAATGAAACATTACAGGGACAGGATGAAATCCGCAGGGACCTCAAAGAGCATCCATGCACACACCTCAACACCACCGGAAAGGTCAGATTCTTTTAAGTCCACCTGCCCATGCTGCAGTTTGCGGCAGTACATCTCAGTAAAGGCATCTCAGATGAGAGATACACTCACAATGACTTCAAGCTACATACTGACCCCAAACACTTGGCCTTAAATGTACCTTTGTGTGTCTTTTTCACCCTCTGGGCAACTGAGAGAAGTGGTCTGAGGACAGGAGCATGTGTTATATAAGAAAGGGACAAACCTGGCGGACAGGAACATGCACCTTCTGCCTCCCTCGCTGTGCGAAGTCTGGGCACCATGGAATTAAGCTTCTGTTATGGCAGACAGAATGAAACACATGTAACATGGAGTAAAAATCCACCTGACTGATCTGATAAAGCTCACAATCTTTCCAGCCAACAGTATTACAACACTGTTTTTATGAAGCTTTAGATTCTTAAAACTCAATACTTTGATGACGAACATGTTGCATCTAACCTAGACTGCTTACTCGTATAGTTAACAATGAAATTAAAGTCCTTTGCTGTGACATTAGCCTCTAAACACCTGCTCAATAACTAGAAATTGGGTGTCATCTGTAGAAATGAGCGGGCAAAAATAGGCTTGTTGATGATGGACATCTAGACATAACTGTTTGAGTGCTAGCAACGTTACACATACACAACCATATTTAACACGGGACGCGTGATGGCATCCTGTGCGACAGGCGGCACTTGTGTTGTGAAGGGATGGAACGAACTCTGGGATCAGTTCGTTCACTGTAGTCATGCCAAAGCGTACTATGACAACGGTATAAATAGACAGGACCTTTAAGTTGTTGCTCTCTCACCTCCTGTAAAAGTTTTTCGATCGTCTTCTGCAGTCCTAACACTGTTCCATTTGGCTCTAGTGCTGTCGGTAAGGGATGAATCAGGGACAGTCGCTCCATCTCCAAAACCTGCACTCTGTGCTCCAGATGAGACGTCTTGAAATTCATCATAAAACAAAAAGCCATCGAGCAAATAGACATCATGACACACAAAACTGTTGGCAATCCTCCCAAACAATGCAAAAAAGAAGGTTTTTGTCCTTTACTGGTTTCCTCTTTTAGGTTTAATTTCGATTTTTCCTTCGCGTCCATCCTGACGGTTACTTAAAAAGTTCGAAATTAATTTGGTGACCGCGCGCAAACCAACTCCAGCTCACTCGTTAAATTACGCGAAGAGCGCTGATTAGTGGGATGGTAAGACAGCCAGCCAGGGACAACTAAGTTATCGGATGTCACCCCTGCGCTTATGACCATGAACCACCCTCGTGTACATGCAGCGTGCGCAACTCTGCCCAATTGCTGTTGAGCGTCCGACTTGGAGTGCTTGTTCTCAGCTGTGCACAGTTGCACGCGGGCTGGCAGGTTAAATTGTTTCACTCTGAGGCATGCGAATCCCAAACCAACATAGGGGTCCCTCACTTCCTGCGACTACTTCAGGCGGTGGATATTAAGACGTGATGAAAAAATATTTTAACCCCTCCATTTGTTTCTTGTTCAAGGTACTGTTTACATACATAATAGTTTTTTCCCGTTTGCACGTGTGATTTTCTCCAAACGTAGTTTTTAACTAAGAAAAAAACTAATAATGGCCTTTGTTATTACAATGAACTTGATCCCATGGGATGTTTTGTGGATGGTTGGTGTGCAACATTTAAGCAACAATCAAGTTGGTGTTACAGTATAAACAGCTCACGTACATTAATATCGTCTTAATTTACGTTTACTTTGATTAAATTGTAAGTAAATAGAGGGAGTACAAATAATTGATTCACTGCATGAGTCCAAGAAAACCGTTTGCAAACACCTCTCTGTCGCCATCCTTTGGACAAACTATTCTACTACATGCTTCTACGTTTATAACGAGCTGTTATCAAGAACACTGCTGGTTCTGGGTTAAGTAATTAAGACCACAATATCTTCCGATCTAAATACGGTTAATATACACTAGGAAAAAAAAGTAGATGATCATTATTGTGAATAACACTCAGTGGTCAAATGTAGCAGTGTTCAATGCAAATAAAATCAATGCAAGAGAAAACACGTACACATGAAATTAATGCTAGATAAATCAGGTTTTATTAAAGACAAAGAGCAACTGTGAATGTACATTTCCTAATGACAAGAAATAAATATGCACAGAATGAACAATTTAAGTGAGACTGATACAGTCCGGTGGGTCCCTCTCCTTTGGAGCGTGAATAAACGGGCAGTGAAGGGTTTTTGGTCATTTATCCTTCAGAGGAGCAAAGAAGGGGTGACTGATGGCCTCCTCCAGGGTGATCCGTTTGGACACGTCGTACTCCATCATCTTATGGATCAGGTCAAACAACTGCTCGTGTTCAGCGCTCTTGGAAGACATGTATTGCTGAGGGCAGAAAGAGACAACTCATTACCTAGAAGTCATGCTTTTGAGTTCATGGAATACATTCAGGCATTCTTTCATGTCATGGCATTTAATGAAATCAGAATGACCGTTACCTTCAGCGGTTTACAATGTTTCCTCACGTATCTACCGGCAGAGTTATGTTCATCCCAGTCCAGCCGTTCATGATACACAAAGCGTTTCTTCCTGTATACACAGACGCACAAAGACAAAATTAGACTCGTAATTTCAATACGCACAAAGTTAATTTGGAAAAGGCTTTGACAAATATTGAGCACATCACCCTTTCTATAGCAAATTCACTGTAGGTGTCAATTCACACTGGGCAGTATAGATAGATTCATGTATTCCAAAAATTTTACTACAACATATTAAATAGAATACCATGGGTAATACATTACAAAGCGTAACTTTCAAACACCATGAGAAGTTATTACAAACATATTTTAGAAAAACATGAACTCGGTGGTGTGCAATTAACAAATAAACAGACGGCCAAACAAACGGCAACAGTATGCAGAGGACGTACCTGGTCTTCTGAAGCATGTGGGAGGGTATTGGGCCCAACACCCTCTCCATCATGGCTAGGTGCTCTTTGCTATCGTGTGTCTGCCAAAAGAAGAAGTAAAAGGTCACTTGGCTATCAGAACAACACCAAGTAATGCTGGCAGCAGAGGTGACGGTATCAAATATCAGGATAAAAAAAAATCTAAACGGACAAAATGGCCTGCTGCTTCTTACCTGGAAGAGAGTCAGTCCCAGATAATATTCGATCAGTATGCAGCCGAGACTCCACACATCACAGGCTTGATTCCAGCCCAATTCTGGGGGAACGAAGAAAATAAAAACACATTTTAGTAGGGCTTACTTCAAAAACATGAATGTAAAACCCACCCACTTCTCCAGCAGCTCCCATGGCCCATGCTGCCCGATAGAGGGCCACTCACCGAGGATGACCTCGGGGGCTCGATAGTGACGCGTCGACACGACTGACGTGTGGTGCTCGTGCTCATAAATGGCATTCCCAAAATCCACAACCTTGACGTCCAGCTTCTTCAAAGTTCTCTCGTCACGTTTCTGTAAAGAGATAAAAAAATAAATAATAATAATAATAATAAAAAAAAAAATCACAACCATCTTCGTATTGCATTCTGGCTTGAGTTTATTTTTTTAACTGTTTATTTTTTTATAATGAAATTAAGGTTCTACTTGGAGTTTGTCTTTTATAAAATTCTGAAGGAATGATTTCCTCAAATTCTTTTTGTCTTGTTTTTCCCATGGTGCATTTAACCTACTGAACTTGTTTTTTTTTTTACAGTCAAGGGGAAAAAACCCACAGAAAACAAACAATAAGAACCCCTGTCCACAACATAATTCATCTGTATAAACTAATGATTTTACTTACCATTTTGGCATTATATTCAATGTCGTACTCTGAGTCCACAAAAAGAATGTTTTCAGGCTTAAGATCAGTGTGAGTGAGCTTATTTTGATGAAGAACTAAAAACAAAAACAAACAAACAAACAAAGACCTTCAGTTAGTCCAAAGAGGATAACACAAGAATACAACTGTAAAACGAAACAGTTTAAAAAGCCAGCTCCATATGGACACACTTACATGAATCTATATTCAAACCAGAATAGCTCCAAGCTGTTGCCCAGAATTACCACAGGCCTACGCTTTGGTTAAATGTCTGGGTCAGCCCCGCACCGTGAGAACTACCAGAAACTCTGAGGCCCATATAGGCTGACCACTTTTTTCAGCTATTAGCCACCACCAATTAGATGAAACACCCCTTAGAGTTGTATTACGAAGTTCACGGAAACCCTAATGATGATGATGTCAAGGATGCAAGAACTGAGTGTTTCAGATCCAAGTCAATCATATCTGAAGCACTCAATATTGATAATATTGGAGTACCATGATGCCTTTTTAGCACACTGTCCCACTCCACTGACTCTCTCCACACATCATATACTCTGTGTGCGTGTATTGTGTTGAAGAGGGTCACAGAAAAAAGATAGAACAGTACCACTGAGCTAATTTGTCCACGGTGAAAACGCATACTCACACAACACGGCTCTGAAGATCTGGTCGGACATGTGTCTGATGTGGTCAATGGTGAAGGGCATGAAGCCGTTCTCCTTCAGGAAGTCGAATGTACTCAGGCCCAGCAGCTCAAACACGATGCAGATGTGTCCGTGGTAATCAAACCAGTCCAGCATCCTCACACAAGGACTGCAAGAGAGGGAGACTCATGACTCAGCACATTCCACGCACCCGGTTTTATTAGTCAGAAACACAACTCTCAGCCACATGGTGTGGAAAAATAATATTACCATCATATAGCGACAGAGCAGAGAGGGCCACATGTACTCCATACTAGCTCATATATTTATGTATATAGGGCCACAGGCAAATCAAAGACAGACACTGACCAACATGGGCAAAGTATACGAGCACTTGAAGATGGATTATTTGAAGTAATAAGCTTACAAGCAGAGCAATTACTGACTTGCCATATTGCCATTAGATTAATTTTCCCCACTCCCATCTGCAACAGTACCAAGTTAAGCACACTTAACAAATTCAAGGCATTACCAACACCTTTGCTACTCACTATTTAATTCAGGGCATTACCAACACCTTTGCTACTCACTATTTAATTCAGGGCATTACCAACACCTTTGCTACTCACTATTTGCTGCTGGAGTCCAGTTTATTCATCTGTTCGAGCACCTCCACCTCAGACATAGCCGCCTCGCGGTAGCGCTGAAGATTCTTGATGATTTTCACTGCGACACGCAGGCCGTCCCTGAAACATTCAACATTTCTCTTGAGTAGGATGGAACGCAGCGGCCTGTTGAGGCCAGCTTTGCTTCAGTAGTAATGGACATGTACTCATATGCATTCAATCATACTGGGATCCATTACTTTTCAGTACTAAAATGTTCTGTTTGTTTGTTCTGTTTGATCCTCTGTCTTTTCTATTTTTTGCTGTTGTATTGTTTTGTTTGTCTTCGCACATGTAAAGCGACTTTGAGTATTTAGAAAAGCGCTATATAAAAATAAATTATTATTACTTACTTTGAATGGTCAATGCATTCCACCACTTTCCCAAAGGCTCCTTCGCCTAGAGTACACACAATTTCATCTGTGTTTGGGAGTAAAAATTCAGCCGTTAGAATCGCCAGAACAAGAGAAATGAACCAAAGAAACTAAACTAGACAAATTCATTTAAAATGGTAATTATTGTTAATCTGTGTTCCCACCTGACAATATAAAGTCTTCCCTGAACACAGAATCTTTATCAGATTCCAGTTACGAACTGAATTCAAAAACATTTAGCGAAGCAGTAAACTGCCAAACCCCCGATGCTAGTCTTCACTGACACAAGTCATCCCACCACAATACAAGAAACAAAACAAAAAAAAAGGTACAGAGAGAAAGGTATATGTTCTATACATCTTGCTCTTAGCATGTCTCCATTGTGATAGATCAGGTGACCCTCCTCATCATCCTCAACACTCCTGGTTCTCTTCCTGCGCTGGCTCCTCTGGAGGGGGCAGGTAGGTTCATGGGTACCAGCATCACCACCATCACCACCATCATCATCACCACCACCACACACCCGCCAGAACCAGGCCAGAACGCGCCATTCATTCATTCAGCGAGGGGGGTGACCGCAGGGGACGACATTCGGCCCATTCAGAAACCCGCATCAGGGCCACGGCGGCAGCAATTTCAAATTCCCGCGAAAGGCACAGGGCCCACATAGTGTGTGTTACAGAAGAAAAACATGGCAACACATTTTCAGAAAAAGGGCTTTGGTGATTACAGAGTAGAAATACAATCTAGCAGGTATTCAATGAGAATACCACAGCCTTAAGAGGTCCCGCATACTGACTTTACTGCTTTGAAAACCAAACCCTCCAGCCATTTTTTAACACTAAACTGGATTTTATGAAAACTGGAAACATTATGTTGCTTATGCAGCTACAACATTACATTCAGAAAACAACTATATAAAATTCAGATTCCCTGTCCAAAACAAATTAACCCTCAATGACTTTTCAAGTAACCTAATGCATACTGTTTCTGTGAACTTGCTGAGCAAACATCCAAGTAAGTGAGTGTGCGCATGTTGTGGAAAGCGCCGTACCGAGTCCGAGTGATGGCTGCGCCGTCTAGAGTGACTGCGCCGCCGGGAGAGATGGTGTCCGTGGCTACTCCTGAAGCTGCGGCCACTGCGAGCGGAGGACTTGCTGTAGTGGTGCCAGTCTCGGTCTCGCTCGCGCTCCCTGGCGGGGTCACTCCTATCGGGGTCTCTCCTATCGGCGTCTCTCGCCCCATGGCCTTCAGGCTCCAGACTGGCCTCCCTCACAACACGCCTCTCTTTGACCTCCAGTCTCCTAGTGTGCACGTGACACCTGAAATCATAAATGGCAGAATTACACACCGCCATATGGCATCCTTTAAAACCGTGTTTTACGACAGCTGGTGTACACTCCTCTAGAAAGAACGCTACTGCTATACAACAGCCAAACTTTGCAGTCCCATAGTCACTGTTAAATGATTTTAAAACACACTCTAGAACTGTAAAGCTTTAGGCCCTTAAGCTTTCTGGTTAAGGGCCAATGCTGCCCTCTTCCCTATGGCTGAATTTATTGGACCTTTCAGCAGGAGTGATGGGGTCGGGGACACTAAATTCTGATCTGACAGGCACCAGAAGCATCAAGTATCCTCCCAGAAAAGAAAACCCCCTGCTAAGGTGCACTATACTTAGAGGAAATCGCAGGCACGCCCTCGGAAGATGTTTACTGCTTCTCTTTCACCCAAGATGTCAGCATGCCAAGAGCGGAAGCCATGCCTTAGCCCGTCACAGTTGTCATAGTAAATTTAGAGGGACGCGGCCACTTCAAAATATGGCAGGTACAAGCATCTTACTTGGCTAAACAAATAGTGTCGCTATTGATTTCACATTCCACTGAACCAACACCCCAAAAAGTTCACACACACAAGTGATATTCATATAAATTCCAGTTATCAATACTAACACAAGCAAGTGTTGCAAACCTAGAGATAAGACCCACTAGTTATTTGAATAATTAGGTTTAGAATGTTCACGTTTCACTTTCATTTTCTGTATATTTTCAATCATAGTTTGTTTGCAACAATTTACAGATAAACAGGCCTCAATGGTGACCCCTGAAGTTAGAAGCCTCATAGCCTACAATAATTACTCAAGTCCCCAAAACAGGTTATGTTTTATTCCAAAATGAAAGTGCCCACCGTCTGAAGAGATATAGCTTTATCATTCCATAGAAGAAAATATGTTAACGAAAACAGTCCATCATACTGACAGCTAAATGAATTAGTATGTAACTAAACTATGCCACATGTAGAAATAGGTAACATACCTATGGTCTAGCTCATTACACTACATAAGGAATTTCGTGGGTAGTAAATACTGTATCTATACAAAATCTATATATGTCCATAGTTTACAAGTTATAGTTGACACCAAAGTCGCTCGATATACCTTTCGTATGTTTTGTAGTGGTGAAGCCTTCTTGGTTTCCTCTCCTTGTCAACACTGCGCGACCTTCGCCTTGGTCGCTTGCGAATCTCCAGTCTCTCCTCCAAGCTATACTCCGACAACCAGCCATCACTCGAACGCATTCGTTTGGACTGACGCATCTGTCAAACGAGAATAGAAAAAGGTCCATCATAAAATACGACATGGAAGTCAATCCCTACACATTCCTACGCGTCTAGGTTGTAAAATTCAATCCACTGGCAGTGATATCAACAAGCACACTGGCACAAGCACACCGCCAACTGGCATGCTAAATAAACGTAAAATACTGTTGCTGCGAAAAAACTGAGACGGCATCTCTGCTAAGAACAACGATAACGTTATCAAGCAAATTGGCGCATATGTATTGTTATGTAAAGGGGGGCTTTGCGCGCAAAGACTTGTGGGTAATTCAAATATCACGAAATGAGTTGTTAAACTTGCAAAAATAATCCTTCCCGAAACTATTCTGCCTGTTCTAAAAACCAACCGTTAGATCTGAACAACCAATTCTTACTTATTAATATTAACGTTACCCGAGAATTAGATCCGTTAGCTAGACGTATATTAGACTAACGTTGGCTGGTTAACGTTAGCCATCTGTAAAAAAGATAATCTTGTCCAGATATCAAAATAACTAGCTAATCAATCATCTAGTTACATAACACTGATTAACGTTACCATTAGGTCTATCACGTGGTCGCTTTTAACCCTGGCGAATGTACAGACTATTGCGTTAACCTGCCATCCTAGTTATCGTCTCGTAAACATCTAGCAAATGACGACCTAACGTTAGCATAAACTCGAACCTACCCCGCCTAGAACAATGCCAACAAGCTCGATTTGTGACTGAAGCCAGCAATCGTTAGCCTTAGCTTAGGCTAACAATCGGTAACTTATGTATTTTCAAATGCATGATACGATAATTGCCATAACATACATTCAATAACATCCACACATTGTGAGAAAACATTTAAAATGTTTCACGCTAGAAATGTCGACAGTCTAATAAGACAGACCACGAAAACCTTAGCGATAGCTAATACGTTGGCTAAGATGAGCTATGCGAGCTAAGTTAGCTAACGAAAACGGGCCTACTCAGAAGGTTTATAATAAGCAATCACATATACGTCTTCAGTTTAAATTTAAATGACATCCTTTATGAATATCGTTACATATGTCCTTACCTCAAACGACTCGTTAATTCAAATCTTGAAGACACTGTAATTTAGCACACGACGACTTCTGTTAACTTCTGTTTCACCACGTCGAACGTTCTAACCTGAAATGGCGACGATGTGTGTACCTTCCCCACAGTAGACGGGAAATGTAGTCGTTTTCGAGGAAATGATGAAATCGTTTTGATGACAGGAAACGAATCAACACCAGTTCAGGGACCGGATCTACGCCGATGTTTAGCATAAATTGTACAAGTAACTCAGAAAATCTAAATGTTAAGTGAAAAGTTATGAAAAGTGGAGACTTTAGCTTTAAGTATAAAGTAGGCTACCCGGGCCTAAGCAGGCCGAAGCACTTCAGATGCTAAATAAAATAAATAGATTTCCTTTGGGCCGACTCAATCACTACACGAAGTAGGCCTATTTTACTTCTCTGGGTCTACCATGATTAGTGTCAGGCATTCTCTGAACACATTATAAGTACAGGCGTATGATCATAACATAGTCCTATGTTTGGCATATTCATCTGACTGCTTTGACTCTGATTGCTATGTGGGTGTACTTGGCATCATTGTCATAAAGATGTTTAGGAATTATCAATGCTCTATACTAAATGTTACTAAGAGAGTATATTTTATTCTGACAAAAGTCCTAGTAGCTTTATAATAATAGAAAATAGACATAGTTTTGATATTCTTCTCCTGCCAAACCCAGTGCAGATGGTATTAAACTCAGTAGTAGTCCATCACATGTGATTATTACAGATACTATTTCTAAAAGATGCTGATGTGTACTGTCCTGCCATGACCCTTCTCATTACCACTGTCTCCTGACATGGAGAAGTAATCATTTCATGGCAGTGCACCATGGGTACAGTTTACTAGCTCTGCTAATCTTAGCTTTTACTATGTGCTGGCACACAGAGATGCATCTCAGCCTTCAGGTCTGGTGGTTATAAGATTAAAAGCAAAGAGATTCATTCCCGTTGTACCGCACACATCCATTCCTCTCACCTACAGAGATGTACAGCTGATTCATTAAAATGAAACAAGGTCAGTTGTTGTCATTCTATCTTTTTATCTGTAGATGGCAGAAGTGGCTGTTAAGAGGGAGTAAGGAGTTTTGGTCTAAAACTAGTGGGTTCACTACCTAAAAGGCATGCAAAGACCTTGCAAACACCACCAACAGCCCAGATAGCACTGATAAAACCTTGTTAGCATGCTTGTTAAATGGTGTATTTTGACGATATATTTGGCAATGTTGTATAGTGAAACCTTCTCTTACATTTTTGCAGGGTGTTCTGTCCCGGAACACAGACCTAGTGGGAATGACAGGTGTTTGGTGACAGGTCCTTCACATGAACATATACCATCAAAATGTATTTGGAGATAAATACAATCTTCTAAAGGTAGATAGTTTAATTGACCCAAGCTACGGAGAACTTGAAGAAGGCGAACACAAAGAAAGACCCCCATTCTCCAATAACAAGTGGACTGCATGGTGAGACAGGATGAAAGAGCATTAATGAAATAAGAAGTGGGTGTGAGGTGGGTGGGGGTCATGTGACTGTTTTCATTTTCCGAAGAGCCCTTTCTCCCCTCGTGAATGCCATGGGACAGGTGTATTGACACAGAGGGAGTTGAAAGCTCTCAGTGGTAATTGGAATGGGTTACAGCAGTGGACTGAATCACTCTCTTTCTCATGCTGCATGGTGGGGATGATGTTTCCATGGGCAAACACAGAGAGCATCCATGACAGGCAAATGACTCCCCTGTTTAAGCTTTGAATATAAATGAGCCTTCATCTTCAAAAGAGAAAATATCCACCTCTGACCTTCGCAGGTTCCACAGAGGCAGTTGTCACATTTGTGCGTCTTCACTTCTCTGTTGCGTGACTTGAGTCTCTGGGCAATGATTACAAAAAGCACACCAGAGTGACATATATTAAAAGCAATTTATCTTGCCACCCTGAAATAGCTGACGGGTAACAGAAGCAGTACAGTGGGTCAGGGTGCCTCGTGGGACACTTTAAAGATGTTGGCCAGTGTGTCCTGAGAAAAATCTTTTCTATGTAGAGGTACAGAGGAATACGATTAAGTACAGGGCAACCACAGATAATTGCTCTGATTAGAATTTTGTTGCTGAATAAAGTGATGTTTGTGACTCATATTGAACTGCGTCTGGATAACAAAAGCTTAACAAGTATGTTTCTAGCGGCAGCAGGTTTTTTTATGGTGCTGATTTTGTCATTCAGGGGTCACATCAGTGGCCTTATCATTCCAGCCAGACCACACTGGTCTGATGGGATCTGTAGAGTCTTCTAAAGAAGACCATTTCTTGTGCCAAATGAAGTGAACCTCTTTCATCAGGATCAATATATCCCTGAGATTCAGCCTGGGCAGGGCCATAAATCCTACATGCAGGGATAGGGAGACCAGAGAGAGAGAGAAGGAGAGGGAGAGAGAGTGTGTGTGTGTGTGTGTGTGTGTGTCTCAACCGTAGTGGGGGAGGGAGTGGGTAAAAGACGTGAGCGCGTCTCCTCTTAGCGTAATGGACGACGGTTCAAAAGTTGAACATGCCGGGCAGCCGCTCACATCTTTATGACCTCTTGAGTCATTGTGTGCGGGTGAGGGCCGATCACATCGATGGCCATTAAACCAGATGCCTGGTGGGAGGTAGGGAGGGCTCATCGTGTGTGAGTGTGTGTGGGGGGGATGGGTGGTGGTGGGTATGCATTAGGGAAATTGGCCCTGCCTGAGATGCTGTACTGTACTGAACTGAAGTAATTACAGCTGGTGGCAGGATGCTGAAGCCAGGCTCTACCTCTACGGTTCGGACCGCTCTGCCGCAGAGCTCGCCGGCAGTCCCCCCCCCCGCCCCGCCCCCAAACCGCCACACACACCGTCTACCCCCACCCCACACACACCCTCAGCCCCACCCACCCGCCCCATCTCCCTGAACACAGTGGTGCCAAAGGGATGGAACAGTATGTTTATTGATGAGATGAATGGGGAGGGAGATATCGGGAAAGGGAGACGAATGTGCAGCAGTCCGGCCATGGCAGCGCTGTGGAGCCTTCGCTCGGGCGGCTTCAGGTTGATCAGCGTCCTCTCGGCGATGACACAGCCGTCCCTCCGTCTCCACTGAGCACGCCGGGTAATGATGGACACGTTCAGAGGACAACTGCCGTGGCGCGGCTAGGAGACTGCGAGAGACAGAGACGGACACCTGCAGCATGGGACTCACCTGCTTCAAGTCCTGGAAGTATGACAGCACTACACAGAAGGGTGAGTAAGACGTGCTGGGACACCTTGCAACTGGCTCTGTGTAACGCGCTCATGTCATGGCACTCACATTAGCAGTGTTGGCTCTTTAAAGTTCTCTTCATATAGTCTGTCTCTAATTGTCTGGGAGTAAAATAAGTTTACATAAGTTTACATCTGTCTGAATGTATAACTTGTATGCAGTCTGTGACATAACTAGGATGGGAACACACTGAGTTTTTATGGGTAATTTATAGCATGTTTTGGGGTATTTATACAACTGTATAGAATGTTGCAAGTTCACTACTAATGTAACTTCGGAGAATGCCACTTTCCAAAAGTCCTGGAAAACTTGACCTGGTACTGCTGTCAAGGGCAAGGACATCAGCCCACATATTATTGATCTCCAATAGATTGTTTGTTTGTTCTCAAAATCTACCCAAACACATTTAGCTAGGGACCTCTAGGGAGACTATATCCCCAGAGAAGGGGGAGCCTAAAGGGGGGAGCCTAAAGAGCCTATATGAGGAGAGAGAGTGTGTGTGTGTGTGTGTCTGTGTGTGTGCGCGTCTGTGTGTCTGTGTCTGTGTGTGTGCGTGCATGCGTGCGTGTTTGTGTGTGTGTGTGTGTAAAAAGTGAAGTAGTAATACTGTACCTATTGTGGTATTCAATAATGACACTGAGGAGAGATATGACTTCCTACTATTTGATGTCCACATAACAGATGGAGGAGAAGGGAGTGAGACAGGTCTGACAGTCGGTTAACTCAGCCTGTGATTTACAGTAGCAACCTGATGGATGGCTGTGTAGCGGGTGTGGAAAAGGAGGGCACTCAAAATAATGAGATGGAACGGCTAGGCTGCCTCAGGGTATGAGACAGACTGCTTCTATAACTTCAAGATAGCAAAAATCCAGACAGATAGATAAACAGACTGGCGGTGACTGACAGATTGACTGAGGACTAAATGTGGAGCTAATTTATAGATTGCTCACAGTCAGTAACATTCTGTTTGGGCCAAACTCATTTTTTTCAATCTGCCTAGTAGCTGGCCAGTTCAGTTGCTATGGTCTCAGTGTCCAATGGGATTCAAGGACCTGACTGGACAAAAACAATAAGAAGCAGTGCTTAGTCTTACCAGAAAGAGGGTTCCTGAGGATAATTAGAATTGTAGGGACTTGAACACATTGGCTTACATTAAATGATAAGTGTATAAGTGTCACATGTGATGTTTCATAGTATGCAGTTTTCAATTTGGTGCTACACACACACATATATATATATATGACACAAGACATTAGTTAACCTGTAAAATATTATCAGTTTGTATTCCATATACATGCTATTCAAGAACATTATTACATTTTTATGTCACCCAGTATTTCACAGGAATGATGCTCTGCTGTTCACTTTTCTTGAGTTACTGTCACACTACATGATATGTGCGGATCTTACCGAACAAGATGCGGGACAGGTATTGATAAACCACTTAGATGGCTGGTTTATGTTTTACTGCTATGGGCTTGTTAAAGAAAGTGTCCTCCATGAAATTAATTACTGCACTCTCCCGCAGACTGACTGGAATAGAGAGCACAGTTTAATTGTGGCTGAGACTCATTCCTTGATTAATACCTTGAGAGAAATGTATGTGAAAAAGACAGCAGCAAGACTCTTTTTACTTTAATTAAATGATGAAAATCAATGAGTGCTCTTTCCGTGCTGAGCCCTCTCTGCGCTTCGGGATAGGAAATGGTGATTCAGTTCATCCTGGGCTGTCGTCCAGTTTTTACACGCGCTCACCTTCTGAGAGGACGCAGTGACCGTGAGGCCCCGGATCCCCATTTAGTGGTGCTGTTAAAGAAAAATGACCTCTTTTAATTAGGGGAAATTAATCCTCTGCCGAAACATCCCCCAGCTCAAAAGGAAAAAAAAATAAAACTGCTTGTGAAAGCATGCTTATGGGTCTTGAAGACATAAATCTTAACCTGCGTGTTATTTAATTTATAATCTCAGATGCTCGTGTGAATAATCCTTCACGCCTGGTTTCTCAGCCAGTGGGACGTTAGCAGAGCTCTCTAGCTGAGCAAAGCCGCCGCTGGCGTGGAGAGAGTTGGAAAACGGTGCTATCTGATTGCAAGAGTGGGGATTTGTCATGTCTCACTGCCGCTGTGGTATGGCACAGGCAGACGGAGAGAGCCAGCCAGGAGTCTTGTGTGTTGGGGGTGGGGGGTGGGGGGGGCACACTGGCTCCTTGATGCTGTGGTGCGCAGCCTTTTCTATCAGCTCAGTCACATCACAACAGATGATGTTGTGATGTGAAACAGACCACGGGCTCGCCAGAACTGCCATCATTGGACATTTGACAAGGATCAGGATCAGCATTCAAGATGAAATTTTAGAAAATGAGCCAAAGACCTAAACAAATCAGATAGATTTTATGTTGTATATTGTAAATGTATATTCTAAGTGAATGCCCTTAATCAGGTTGAGTTAGACTTCTTATGGTGATGTAATATGTTAAGGAGTGCGTGCACATATGCAAACACGGACAGATCAGGGTCTCTAACAGTAGAGGGCAGGCACGACAGAGACATCTAAATGGATTAGAAGTTAACTCACAGCCCTCAGAGAAATGCCCTGCCTCTCTAAATGTTCTGTTGTGCCATCAGTCTAAATCAGTGTGTAAGTGTATATGGTTTGGGTTACTTACAGCGCCATCTCCATAATGACACACTCATTGATTCACAAGGTAATTAGTTCACTGAACATAATAATAAATACAGAAATGTATTTTCCTCTTACCACATACACACACACACACACACATACACATACACACACACATATATATATACACACACACACACACACACACACACACACACACACACACACACACACACACACACACACACACACACACACACAAACACCCCCCCACACACACAGACACAGACACAGACACACACACAGACACACACACAGTACACAGTCTCTTCTTAGTTCTTTCTGTCTCACCGGTCCTCTCTGCCTCTTTCTCACTCTCTTTCAGGTGGAAATAGGGATGTGCTGGTCAGTCCTGGCTCGTACTTCTTTCTGTCCAACAGCTGTGGGCAGGGAGAAGAGTGGCTGAAGAGCCTCAACAAGGGTGTGTGGATACCTTTCACAGGTAAGCACATTCATGAGAGACATGAATGAACTTCAGCAATGTTACAGAGTCATACTGTATTCATGCACTGTTACACCCCCTTAAACCCACCCTCGCCCCAGCTGACACACACACACACACACACACACACACACACACACACACACACACACACACACACATATACATGCACGCACACAAGCATTTTTAGTTGAATGCATATTTTGTGTTTCTGGGAAGATCCCTATGATCAAAGATATCAGTCAAGCCATAACATCTTGGAGTTGGAACTCATTGCGCAACAAAGTAAGCACATCCAAGTAATGCAGAAGATATCTGGGAAATCCCATTTACTTCTTTTGAATATGTGTGACCTGAATACATCAACTTTAACTTACACCCTGAAGTAAAAAATGAAAAGTGGCAGCAGAATATCAGCACTCGCAGGTAAAATAATGAACCTTGTGTTTCACATACTGTCAGCACATACCGAGCATCTTCAGCCCCTATTTTGGGCCCTCAGAACTGGCAGTGAGGCACGCACCCTGTTTATCCTGTGCAGTCGTGTATCTGTATTGGCACTGCGCCTGGTCACTCTCAGATAAAGATGCATGATTGTTCTCTAAACGAGGCTCATCTACCTCCCATCATCCTCCAATGTTTCAGATGAAGAACTATTCCCAAAACCAAAAGGTTTATGCCCAGGCTTGGGGAGGTTACTTTTTAAAGTTTTATTAGTAGACAAGAGGAGGTGCAAATTTGAACAAGTGAACCAATCAAAAACAAAACTCAAAATTTGAGCGCATACTGCATTAAAGCTTTTTACTGAAAAAAATACATTTAGATGTAGCCCCTCTGTACCATTTTGATTAGTAACTATAATTAAAATGTTCTCAGTAATTGTAAACAATTACATTTATTTTTGTAAAAATGTAACTGGTTACTCCCCAACACTGCTTATGCACTACCTAATCACTCAGTTCCACTGACAAGAAGCTAGGGAGTCCTACAGAGCAAAAGCAATTTATCTTGTTTTTTTAGACAACGGTGAGAGTATTATAGCCTATTCCTTGAGAACTGCAGCCAGAGCTGTTACCCACTGACAGTGTGTCACACACATTCCCAATGACATTCCCAATGACCCAACTCTCACTTCCGGGGCTCATTTCCACCCTCGCTGCCACTCACTTCCCAGGAGAGATTAACATTCCGAATGAATTCCCCACACAACCTCTGAACCATCAGTCACCCTAGACCCCCGGGGTCCTCAACTCTAGTATGCACACACGGCCGAAACATCAATGGGGAAAGACTGCCCCAGGTAAGAGAGCAGTACACCCCTGAGCTGGCAAAAATCCAAGAATGAGGATCTTTCAGGGATAAAGAGGTGTGTTTGCCTCACTGTTTGATCAGCTGATCGACTGCTATTGAGTTTTCCTAATCCATACAGAAGTGTAAGAGGGTGTGTTCCGTCTGACCCAATGAGGAGTGACAGAGGAGACCGTGAGGAAGCGCCGTGGGGAAGAGGGCACGGGCAGAATGAGGGCCACAGGGCAGAGAGTTCCACCTCATTTATTTTTAGCCAATCCGTGGCCCTGTTCTCACTTGTTAATGATTCCCAGAGAGAGAGAGAGAGAGACACAGACAGACAGAGAGAGAGAGAGAGTGAGAGAGAGAGAGAGACACAGAGAGAGAGAGAGACACACAGAGAGAGAGAGAGACGGAGAGAGAGAGAGACGGAGAGAGAGTGAGAGACACACAGAGAGAGAGACAGACAGAGAGAGAGAGAGACGGAGAGAGAGAGAGAGACACACAGAGAGAGAGAGAGACGGAGAGAGAGAGAGACGGAGAGAGAGTGAGAGACAGAGAGAGAGAGACAGAGAGAGAGAGAGAGAGAGAGAGAGTGTGTGCTCGTGCCCCCTTGGCCACCCTCCAGTGAGCATGGTGTGAGGTATTCTGACCTCAGGGTGAGGAGGAATGTAGAGTAGGGAGAAGGGGGGGGGGTAGTCTTCACTCAAAGAGAATGACAAGTAAGCACATACTAAACTTGAGAAGCAGAGAGGTTAAGAAAAGAAGAGGCACAGACAGCATAACAGAATGTGCACTGACAGGTGCACTGAGTGAGGTGTCACTGGAAGGCATCTTGTGCACACCAAATTCACAGCCTTCGCTTCTACTCAACTAGATGGCCTTTTCCTTTCTTCGTAGACTGTGACTGTGTCATGAGCACTTTAGAGAGGTGAAGGGACAGGGATGGAGCTGGTACCATGGTGGGCACTGCTACGTGACCGTGTACGTGCCCTGAAATAGACTGGCCGCTCCAGTGGAATCTTGCAGCACCTCTCCACCATTCTCTCCACATCCTCTGCATTGTGAGCGGACAGCTCTCCGATTTCCCCGTCACATGGAGGGTCAGATATGCCCCTTCAACCAGAGAGCGGTCAGCCACAGGAGGAGGAGCTCTCACCTCTCTGTCACCATGGACACCCACTGGTGATTGGACACTCCTAGCCCAGTGACATGTTGAGTTACTGCTCGTCTCCTCAACCTGACCATATAATCCCAGGTAACTTCACATCAGCTTTTCTTCCCCCTGTGGATTTGGAGGGGAACATCTAAGTATACTGTACAGTTTCTAATGGCAATGTGAGGAGTCACACTGCATATTGTTTTTCTTTTGTGACTTTTTTTTTTGGTGAGGTGTTTTTCTGCTTACGCCATTGGGATCATTTTGGACATGTCTGGAGTTTTTACGGTGTGTGTGGGGAAGTGTACTGATTGAGGGTTTTTCCATCACAGTGCTGATACATCTGATTAGCAAACTTAGGACTTGAACTGGAGAGTCTTTGTTGTACACGTTTGGAAAAAAACGTCCTGTTCCATTCTGCTTTTATCTTACCAAGAAGTCTTATCTTGTTCAGAT
This sequence comes from Clupea harengus, assembly GCF_900700415.2. NCBI lineage: Eukaryota > Metazoa > Chordata > Actinopteri > Clupeiformes > Clupeidae > Clupea > Clupea harengus. Next base: position 6,631,613 of record NC_045159.1, on the reverse strand, counting down.
GAGGATGGGAGGAGAGCGGGAGGATGCCTAGGAAAATGAGGGGGAAGGTTGGAGTGGAAAAAAAACAGAACGAACGCTTCAAGACAGGAAGAAAAGAAACACCCCGATCAGATACCCACGAGGACATGGAACTCTGCATCGGTCGGAAGAGAAGATCCTTCGAAAGTCATTAGATTCTTTGCTTATGCACAGAACAGCAGGGAGAGTGTGGTGGCCCGAGAGTGACAAAAAGAACAGAAGCAGAGGTGAAAGTGAAGTGACCATGCCGGAGAGCAAACCTGTGGTGTATCGGACAAGCAGTTACCTCTCACACTCTACTTACAGGAAGATCAAAAGAGTGTTGAGTTTCCGAAGGCGTGAGTAGCACAGGAAAAAAACACACTCTCTGCCTGGATGTCTCTCGGATGTCTACAAAGCAATTAATGTGTGCTGTTACTGTTAGGACGCTGATTGGATATTTCTTAGAAGAACTGATGCAGATACTTGTTTTACCTTTATCTTGTTTATCTCTCTCACATTTCTTCATATGGGTGATACTTGCCTTACAGTACCGTACAGATAAACATGTCTCTCTTTGTCTCTCTCCGTCAGGAGTGTTTGGCCAGCGTTTGGAGGAGACTGTGCTGTATGAGCGTCGCTATGGGGTTCACATGGCTCCTCTGGTGGTGGAGCAGTGTGTGGACTTCATCCGCGAGCGCGGGCTCACAGAGGTGGGTCTGTTCCGTCAGCCGGGCCAGGCCACGCTGGTGAAAGAGCTGCAGGAGGCCTTCGACGCAGGAGAGAAACCCTCCTTTGACAGGTGCCCTTACACAATAACACATACATTTACATTTACATTTAGTCATTTAGCAGACGCTTTTATCCAGAGTGTAATGTAACTGCTGAAAGTGCAAGTTAAGTTCTAGTAGAAGTGCAAGTTGGGAAGGGAGGTGCTCTCTGAAGAGTTGGGTCACATACACATACACTCATGCGCCATGTGTGATGTGATAAACAATACATGTGGCTTCCTTGCTGAGCATATGTAATGTTAGTGTGCCTGTGCTTGTGCAGGTGTTTATGTTTGTGTTTGCATGTGTGTGTGTGTGTGTGTTACCCTCCCAGCAGTACTGATGTGCACACAGTGGCATCTCTGTTGAAGCTTTACCTGAGGGAACTTCCAGAACCTTTAGTACCATTCTCTCGCTACCCAGACTTCCTCATCTGTGGCAAGAGAATCCCAGCAGACAGGAAGCAGGTATGTACCTCTCGCACAGACAGACAGCACAGACAGACAGACAGACAGCACAGACAGACAGACAGACAGACAGCACAGCACAGACAGCACAGCACAGACAGCACAGCACAGACAGCACAGACAGAACAAACATGGCAGTTTAATCATCTGTGGTGCTGCACTGGAAAGTACACACTGAATCTGTGCTAACCAACACTGCGTGCAGCATTAACCATAGTGACCAGGGACCTGAAAAAAAGGCAATACGTTCATTTTTGTAAGCGCCGCCACGCCCCCTCCCCCCGCTCGCATATTCTGCCCATATCACTTGAAACTGTAAAATTGTCAGAGTCAATCACTAACCGTCGCCTCCACGCCCACTCCCCCGCGCACATATTCAGCGATTTTTTTATCTAGGCCTACATGAAATTCTGCAGTCGCTATACTATAAAATAAATGTTTTCCTTCAGAGGGACAACTTGAGTCGAGGAGGGCAGACGGGCAGTTGCCCGGGCAACCTTAGCCCCCCCCCCCTGTGCACATCCCTGATAGTGACTGTCTGTGACATTACCTAGTGGCTGTTCAATAGTGACATACAGGCAGTAGTGTCTAATATTAGGCACTATCAAAAGCTAATAACAAAATATCTGCTGTTTTTCTATTGTTTTGTTTACTTAGGGATTGCTGGAGCTGAGAAGTCTGCTTCATGAACTTCCTGTGGCTAACTTCAACCTGCTGAACTACATCTGCCAGTAAGGCTTCAATACCGGCTGCCAGTAAGGCTTCAATACAGGCTGTCATTGCAATACGTTCTGAATAGAGAACCACCAGTCAGTTGATTTACTAGTCTGAAATATGATATTCCAGTCACGTCACCTTCCTGACTTTGACTAAAGAAAAACCAAGACAAATCCCTGCTCCAGAGAGGTCTTTTTTTCAGATTGTTCTCTCTCGACTGACAGTGGAGCATTACATCTTAAAATAATAAACACAGTGAGATGACCGAGATTATGTATAGATAATCCATTTTTATTTTGTGAATATTTTCATTGCCAGTGAAATGTAGCATCTAGTATCATGATGAAACTTTCCACAGCACCAAAAACACACATTCATTGTGACTTATGTATACCTTTGAACAAGCTGATAAAGTTTGCCATTGCAGGTTTTTAAACGAAGTTCAGACTTACTCCAGCAGCAACAAAATGAACATCGAGAATCTGGCAACTGTTTTTGGGCCCAACATTTTACGGCCAAAAGCAGAGGATCCTGAAAGCATTATTGGAGGTAGGTTTGATGTATGGGTATGGGAAAAAGGGGGGAAGAATATAAGTAAAAAGAGAGAGTGAGTGAGAGAGAGAGCGAATGAGAGAGAGAGCGAATGAGAGTGAAAAATAGATTTTGAGAGTGAGAAAATGTAATTTTGAGAGAATGAAAACACAATATCATAGGCTTCTGCACAATCCTGTATTCTGTATTCCTGTATGCTTGTGGCACTAGTAGCATTGCCGTTGACTCTGTGGTCTTTCCCTTAAGGGACCGCTGCCATCCAGCACCTGATGTCTGACCTCATTCGCGAGCACAGCCTGCTCTTCTCCAAAGATGGGGACACAGACACTCCCAGGATTTCCAGACCTGCTCCCCTGACCGGTCACCGCCACAGTAACCACGCGGAGTGGGCCCACACTGAGCTGGACGTCCAGGAGTGTGACTCCCACCTGGGCATGGCCGCTGACTGCCTCCCCTCCCCCCACCTGGCCTCCACACCCTGCTCACGGCAGCTGTCCCTCCCGCTGACGGCTGAGAGGCGAGGGTCCTCACACAGTCCCAGGGAGAGGCGGAAGTCCCCTCTTGTGACGGAGACAGCGAGTCAGCTGTCTGCTGCCGCGGCCATAGGTTCCAGTCCTGCCGAGCCACAGAGCTACAGTCCTGCGCCGTCAAAGTGCCATTCCCCAGACTCAGGACTCATCCCTCTCCCCGCCAGTCCATCCTCGCCTGCCTCCTCTCAGACGGCCGTGCTGGAGGGTCCTTCGCAGCCCGCGGACTGGTCCGGCATTGAGGAGCCGCGGTGGACGGCGGAGAAAGATCTGGGGGGGAACAGCGGCAGCAGCGATGCGCAGGACAGCACCCTGTCTGTCTATGACAATATGGACACCATGACTGACCTTGTGGTAGATGAAGCGGCAGACACGGGTAGCGGCGTTGGCATGGCCGAGGTGGAGGGGGCCACCAGCGTGGCAGGCAGCGGCAGCACGTGGTCGTCCTGCGAGGCCCTGCTTCAGGACGGAACCCGGAGCGGGAGTGGAGGTCCTTCCAGCCCGTGCCAAGCCTCCGTCAGCTTCCCGTCTTTGTTCAGGGTGGACCGTGAAGATGGGGATGCCCACCATAACTCGCTTGCCTCATCCTCTGCCCCCACCGACGCTCCGCTGAGCACGGGGAGTAGCGAGGTCTTCCTGCCCTCAGCACCTCCAGACCCCCACATGCCCACTGCCACCCATGCCATGCACTGCCTTCTGGCTGGACTGAGGCAGCAAATGGCCAGGCAGAAAGCAGAGTATGAAGCCAGGATCCAGAGGTAAATAAACACAAAGCTGAAATGCACACCAAATTAATTTAAAAAAATACCTGATGCCTACTTTTAAATCATCTCATAAACAAATGCTAAATTGTCAGCTTTTCGAATCAAATCATCTTTTGGTGTTTTAATGAAGCTGTCACCAAGGGCCAATATTATTAAATATAGTTATCACATAGCCTAACAGGCAAACATTTGTGAATGTACTATATGCTTATGAGTGCTCTGTGTAGTTTTATGTCCAAACTCTATCTCCTGATTGACTGTCACTGATGTTTATTTCAGGGGCGTTGCTTGACATAAAGCTCTACTGGGGCTCCAAATTCATGTAATCTTTCAGGATTCTTATATTTGCCAGTTCTGCAAGTAGGTTAGCTAACTAGCTTGTTTATCACTAACTTATTTACAGCCAGCTTTTATCATTCTGTCTCTGATCCTTAGTGCTTAGAGTTTTCTTTTGTCCATCTACAACAGTCTGTTTGTAGTCAACTCTAAATAAAATAATCAGTATTATAGTTTAGTCGCGTCGTATCATTCCTCGATTCTGATTCTTGTTTCGCAGTTTGGACTTTGGGTTCAAATGCATTGCTTTGACATTGTGGATTAGGATAACCAGACATTATTTCCCCGTAATGATAATTTTAAGTGAATCTACTGCCAATATAGGAGCTTGTTAAAACTCGAACTTTACTGGGAAACGGCAGCTCAATACTGGAGCAGTGCACCAGTAGAAGGGGTCTAGCGACACCCATGGTTGATTACAAATGCGTGTATGACCAGCATTTCTCTTTGTAGGTTAGAACGAAAGAACGAGACGCTGCAGGCTGAGGTGGCGGGGCTCCGATCAAGCCTCGAGCAGCAGCGCCAGTGGTTCAGCGTGGCCGAAATCAAGATGCGCAACGTGGAACGCGCCCGACTCGACGCCGACCGACGGAATACCGCCCTCCAAAAGGAGATGGAACAATTTTTTGATACTTTTGGAGATCTCAACGCTGAGGCAAAGAAAACAGAGCGTATTATACAGAGCTTCTAATCTTTGACTACAAACTGCTTTTACTGACCCAATCAATAACTCAAACACAGTCCAATGTGTTAGCCTGCACCTTCAAGTGCTTCCTTTCATAATCCTGAAACCAGCGAAATTTCAACTCACTTTATGATGGCCTGCCACGGATACCGTAAAGGCCTACCCGCCTGCTGTCTTGGGCGGGACCGCCAAAGTTAAGCGGAATACAGACCGGGATCTGATGCCTTTTGATTGGTGAATGATTCTTATGGTGTATAGGATGATGATGCATGGATTGGATTACTGGATCATTGGACTGTCTCGCTACGGATACAGATAGGAAAGCACCTAGACCTGCTTGAAATGACTCGCCTGTGGTTGGCAACACATTTCATAACAATGTTTTGGCTGTTGAAGCTAAACTTCTACAAGAGTGCTTGATAAACATACAGATGTAAATACGTTTTTCTGCACTCATGTAACTGCCACTCATTTAAAACACTAATAAAACACAAAGTCACCAAAATATGATGCCTTGTGGATATTTTATTTTATCATTTCCCCCCTCCAAAGGAAAAGTTAAATTTGAATTCTCCTTAACCATAATTACTCTTCAGGTCATAGATTTGTATATTTTGCATTAAACATACTGTGGGATGTTGTAAGTGTAGTCATGCATGGAGCCTCGGGCATTACGCATTACATAACAATAATCCAAAGAATACAGCAATAATAGGGTGCAACTGGTTTTGATGAACATTTTCATGATTATTGATGAGAAAAGTTGGGAGTGAAAAAAGATTCATACATTTTCAGACAAGGAAAGTTATTTCACAACAACAGTTTTTAATGCAACACTAGTCTACACGATTCGACTAGATGTACAGGAATCAGTGAAAACAACACTCACTTCTTCTGAAATGTCATTCAATGTTCCGACTCTTTGACAGGGGTCTGGATTGTCAGACAGACAGGCAAACACTGCTGCACTCAGATGCATTTCTCCCTCTCTTTGTGTGAAAATTAACACACTATGAAAAGCCCTTTCAAAACTGAGGCCCGTGCTCAGATCAGTTTACACTATGACACAAAACAGACATTTGACATCGGGGTTCATTAGTGAGATGTGGCAAGTGTGAGGTTCTGACGACAAACAGTCAAAGACTACACCGAAAGACACGGAACAGACTTGGTAAACAATAGGCGCTGATGCACTATTGCCTGGTACTATATTTTCATGCAAACAGTTGGAAAAAAAAAAAAAAAAAAAAAACACACATTCATACACAGAAACACATCTACGAGAGATCCATGGCCTGATGTGAATGAATGGGAAGCAAGGTTATAATTTGACACAGAAATCATACTGGAAAAAAAGGTAAACTTGTCTGACTCAAAATAAAACCAATAAAATAAAATTGTCCTCTTAATGAAACACAAATCCATCACAAAGCCCTGGATGTGGCTATGCTGTGATACTCTGGTGAATTTTAAGGCAAATGCAACAATGTACAGCTTGTCAAATCTGAGTATTCTGCTGAAAACCTCGACTCCAACACCCTGACGTATGGCCGATGCCGTCCGTGACCATCTCTTTTCCTGTCATTTTCTGGGTGTCCCTCGAATCTCAAATGAGCACCGTTGTTCCCAACCTTCAGATCATTTTCAAGTTTAAGAGTCCAGCAGTGGCCTGGACAAAATGTACGATATGTAGCAATGAGCAGAGACAAAGTGACCATCAGCAGCCTACCAGTGACTCAAGGAGAGAGGGAGAGAGAGGGAGAGAGAGAGAGAGAAAGAAAGAAAGATTGAGAGAAAGAGAGTATTCCTGAAGTACACTTGACAGGCCGTTTAAAAAAAAAAAAAAACAGGCAATGAGTCTGTTCTTTAGCAGTATATATTCATAAAGGAGGATGTGTGATAGAAAGCATGAAAACACTAACTCTGTGGGGTGACCGAAAAAAAGAGTGTGGTCAAACAGCAAATGTCTTTCAGGAGAACTGTGAGGACATGTAGTATTCAAAGAGTACGAAGAGAAATGACAACTGACCCCTCTCTCCATAAACTGGCCCACCACTGCAATGACAGTGGGGTCTGCTAAGAAAGTGCTCGAAATGTACAGTGTCACTTTTGCCTGCGTGTCCCTTAGCTGGGTCTGTCTGAACATACTCTGTGCAAGCTCACTTTAAAACACTTCTGCGTGAATCCATGTTCACATCCCAATTCATCCGTTATCATTTCCGAATCTATATTTTGCTTCAAAATAAATGGAAATGTCTTTTTTTGTACAGTACTTATGCTTCTGCACACTCGGAGAAGCTATAAAACCATGTTTCAACAGCACAAGAAAAAAAAAATCAATACATTTACACATTTATATACCTATATACATAAACACAACCTAAAGGCTATACGCATGATATCCATTATCCTCAAGCCCTTGACAATGCAAACCATAAACATGGAGTACTTTTTCTATATACAAGGCAGGCACTACTGTTTTCTACATGTGTACAGGCATACTTAGTATGTTGCATTTAGAGCGTTAAGCCATTTGCAGTTAACATGCAGCTGGAAATTTTGAACACCACAGATTATCCCGATGGCATGAACTCTAAGGATTCTGTATGTATTGCATATACTATTAAGTAGCCTATTTGTTTCTGTGCTTCATTTGGGTGGCCGTTAACTGTACAGTGACTGTGATTTCATTCAAATGAACGGACAATATGACAATCATCATGATCAGTTAAAGATTACACTATGGCTATTCGAATGGAGCCGACACCAGGGAAATGTGTCCAGGTGTTAAGGTGAAAATGCTTTAAAACCTAGGTCTGACTTATCATGGGAAGAGAGATAAAAAAATAAAGGCATCGGTGCGTGATTTTAAAATAATTGCACAAAGGAAAAGAATCCAACGATGATTCTACGGAAGGCCGAGTGCGCTGGTTGTTTTCATTTCTAAGGCAACACAACCTTAAAGCTTTTGACGTCTCAAATCATGTAGCACGACAAGTGCTGCGAGTATTGATCAATACAACACACTCAAATTAATCAAAACAGAACGCAACCAGCCGCTCAGCCCTTCCACTGGAAGACAAAATGAAAAAAAAAAAAACTAACAGAAACATACATACATTCTGTCTCAATCCTTTCAGTCAGAGAAGGAGAGAGAGCGAGAGCGAGAGAGAGAGAGAGAGAGAGAGAGAGAGAGAGAGAGAGAGAGAGAGAGAGAGAGAGAGAGAGGGGGAGAGAGAGCGAGAGAGAGCGAGAAAAAGAGAGATGGAGAGAGAGGAAGGGGTTCTCAGGGCTACTCCTCCAGCGTCTCTGTGAGGGTGTCGGCACAGCTGCTGTCCGTGTCGGAGGCGAGCGTCTGCTCCGTGGACATGGAGGAGATGTCGTTTATGGAGGACGACTGCGAGGCCGTGGCGCTGCTGTTCACCATGCCATCTACTGGAGGAGGAGGAGGAGGAGGAGGAGGAGGAGGAGAGGAGCACTGTTAGCATGGTCCACCACCCACACAAACACACAAGCCTCCATCTGACAGATAGACATTTGTGAGACTTCCAGGAAGAGAAGTCACTGACTATGTAGTCACAGTGTGATAGCAAGCTGAAGTGAAAGCTCTGTAAATGTAATTAGACAATGCAATTAGCCACGGACAAGCACAATTAGCAGAGCAAGCATTTTTTTTTCTTCCTACACTGGGAGCTGCATGGCTGTGATAACTCACCAGACCCTTCTTCTTTCAGTACCCCATTCTTGTTCCTCTCCTCCCAGTCCATCACTTCTATATAGATCAACTCTGCAAAGAGAGAACTTTTCAGCCTTCCACAGCACAAACTGCATATATGACGGACAACACATTATAGAGCTGAAATTAATCAAAACTGATAACAGGGCATTTTCCCAGTCTAAATAACACCTATAACCTGGTTAAACACTGGTGAAAGCATGCAGGTATATCAACATATAGTATCAATGTATGCATGTATATTAATAAGCTAAAAGTAAGTGTTTTTCCACACAACTTGCTAATTACTCTTGGTTTTACAATGTTTAAACTGAATATGAAAGGTACACTTAGAGAAGAAATCACTATCCATGTGTGCTGTTAATAACTGAATATTATAGTTCTTTACCTTTCCATTGTTCAATGGAATGTTCTCTTTCCTCCAACTGCTTGTCTGAAATCTGAGGGGGCGGCTAAACATATAGACACAAACAAACACAGCACAATCAAAAGTGCTTAGCAATTTGCTCGGAATCTGCTCGGAATTGAACAACTCATTTCCAACACTATTGGCCCCTGAAAATAAAATGAGGACACGAGGCAACTCACCGCATCTGCCTCGGCTGGGTCGTACCACACGTGGATATAGGGGTGGTTCAAGGCGTCCTGCACCGAGATGCGGGACTCTGGGTCGATAACCAGCATCTTGGACAACAGGTCCCGAGCTTGGCTGGCTGCAGCAGGGAGAACACAGAGAAGAGCCATCACCAAAATGGCCGCCAGCCCGTCCAAACGCTAGGAGCGCTGCTGTGACTATTCTATGGATAGACTGATGGTATTACTGCAATACTGAGGGTATTACTGCAAGCCTTACTTTTGAGTTTGTCGTGCTCCGTTTCAGCTGGGAAGGCCCAGTCAGGGAAGAGCTCGCTGAAGCTGACTCCGGGATACTGAGGCTTGTTCATGACGTAGTTCCTCACAGTCTCCATCAGTCGGTTCATGAACTCCTGGGAGGGGGTGCCTAAAATCTCTATGACTTTATTCCACTGGTCAATATCTAAAGAGGATGGAGTTAAGGAGATAGACTAGTAAAGACAATATGATGCAATAAGATTTTATTTTCTGTGGGACATCACCAGCATACAGACACACAAAGGAACAATGAAAGACGGGGAAAAAAAAATGGACAGACAGACAAGGCCATTCAGCCACTGATTTACAATTGACTTTTGTATCTGTCCTTTTACATTTGGATTTGAATTTATCGGTCATGTCATTTAAGTTTCCACTAGTCACTGAATAACAGACCGAGAGGTCGGCTGCACACACAGGGGAAGAGGCTCACTGTTCACTTGATATGGGAAAGGAAGCATTTCCTGACACCTTCGGCCTTCCGGGAGGAAGTTCCACATATGCCTGAATCACAAATACCCATGAATGCAAAGAGAACAGTGCAGAAATAAACAGAGAGTAAGTATATTTCCAGAAGATCTGGCCTGCAAAGGATACGGTCTGTGCCCTGGAAGATGACACTGCCTTTCACCATCTCTCCCATTATGCAGCCGACTGACCAGATATCCACTGCAAAGACAACAGACATTTCAGCGGTTTACATTATACTACTGTACATTATACTACTGTATAGTACTGATCTGCACCTACAGTCTAACACAGTGGTCCCCAACCACCGGGCCACGGCCCGGTACCGGTCCGTGAGGCATTTCCTACCGGGCCGCAAAGAAAGAATAAATAATTTATATAATTTCCGTTGTATTAATTATTAGAGTCTGAAAGGTGTTTTATTTTGAAAAACAACCGGATTTTCCCCGATGTAACATTCGCCTGTGCCTCTTGACACGTCAAGACCCTTTTCTCGGTCAGGAGATATGTTACTCAAAAAACAAGCACGCAAACTAGCGAAAAGGAGTAAGAAAACAAACGTTCTTAGAGGCATGCAACTGAAGAGACGTGTGCACAATCCACAGACTCCACAGCAACGCGAAATCAACTTCAGACTGATCAAAATCATGTCAAAGCAGAAAGCAAGCACCTGTGGATTAAACGCAGACCTAACTTCTCACCAGTGCAGAGGTGGAGGTAGGGTACTGTTGCAGAATGTGTCCATAATGCTTATTTATTGATTCACTTATATTTGCAGTGTTCGTGTAGTGCTTTTTTAGAACATTACGATGCCTCTTAGAAGCATACATTTAAATGTGAAACGTAATTGTTAATGATTAAAATATTCTCATATTTTTAATTTTTATAATTATTTAAATCGGAGGATGTCTGTAGAATTGACGTGAGTGCAATCACCAACGGTTTCTCACAAATTAAGCCCTTAAAAACAATCTGGCTGATTCACCACTGCTATTTAGCGTTCTTAAATTCTGGTCCAAGTTAAAAACAAAGCCCAGATGAGAAAACTTTCAACTCGCGTTCAAATGATAACTCTCCGTTTTATTGGTGGATCAGAAATTAAACTGTGTATTTGATTTGTTTGTGTCAGTCCAGCCCTTTGCATTTCGCCACGGAGGGAGCTTTCACTAAACAGTCATAGGTCCTCAACGTTTTTTTTTCTCCGTCTGTGACATTGCGCCCCCCCGGGAGAGTGTCCGCGCCCCCCACTTTGAGAACCACTGCTTTATAGGATAAAGTACAAGTCAGTACAATGGTGAGTTGTATTTTTCATGCACTTAACATTCGTTTTTATGCCGGTCTTTTATTTTATGCCGGTCGGTTATTTTATTTTTGCTGTATTTATCTGCCGGTCCGTGAAAATAATGCCTACATTAAACCGGTCCGTGGTGCAAAAAAGGTTGGAGACCCCTGGTCTAACACATTATGTTTTTTTACACAAAGCTTGTGCGTAACTAGCAGTAATGTTGATACTTATTGCATAAATTAAATAAGAGGAAAGCACAAATTATTCTCAACTTAATCTCTCCTTTTCCTTTTCTTTAACCGTGACAAGAACATCAGTCTAAAAAAACACCCGCTGCCAAAAGCAAAGATGTAGCCACTACATTAACCAGAAGGGGACCAGTTTACTAGACATACTACCAGCTAACACACTCCTATTTACACAATCCTATTTACTATCTGCAAAGGGGAATGCGAGACAGGCTATATACAGTATAAAGACTGAACCTGTACAGGCTTACCTCTACAGCAACACTATCTACCAGGCTACCCTTTCCACTGTAGATCTGTGCATGGAAAGAGCCCTTTATCACCGTGGATGTCAATCTAATGAAAAGGGAGAGCACCACTAGTGGGTCTCAGTACTATATCAACATTTGACATCTGATACCATTACCAACAGTATGACATCAATTCCCATAAGCACACTGTCAGCAACTGTCAAAGCAAATTAAAGGATAGAATAGGACAAGAATGATGTGCTTGGGGTATGATAGTGAAGCATGAGTCTGTAATATCATACAGAGTGCTGGTGTGGTGGTGACGCGGGAGGCTGGCGCACCGTTCTCTTTGTACTTCATGCCCAGGATCACCTCTGGGGCTCGGTAGTATCTGGTCACCACGTACGGAGTCATCATGAAGTTGGTGCAGGCGGTCCTGGCGAGCCCGAAGTCTAAAATCTTTAAAGTGCAGTCGGACTTCACCACTATATTGCTGGGTTTCAGGTCCTGTGGACAAAAGGGAGGTGTAGTTGATGCTAATAATGACAATGCTCGAAGATTTGATGCTCAGCCTTTAGTTGGGACGTGAGTTTCAGAGCACATCCAGAGAGGTCTGTTAGAGTATTTTACTCACAGCCACCATGTTATTCATTCTTATCATGAAAAAAGTCAGAAAAACAAAAGCAATCAGCATTCCCTATGGCCCAAACTCTGCCAGTAGGAGCTATCAGTTTAATATAAATTCTCTAAAGAAAACATGATACAAGTTTATACCAATACAAAATGGTGCTGACCCTGTGGATGATGCCTGCAGAGTGCAGATGTCGGATGCCACAGAGGATCTGGTAGAGCAGATAGGACATCCTCTCATGATCCAGGTCCATGTGGATCACCTGACACAGGCTCGCATCCATCAGCTCCATCACTAGGTACCTGTGGGGCATACATTATAGTAACTGAAGAGCAGTCATCCTATGGTCCTAAATCCAGAGGTTTAATGAGCCTCCCAACAGAGTAGTGAAAGGGTTATCAAACACAAGCGCAGGACTTACAAATCTTGAAACTCCTCCAGTGATTTTTGCGGTGTGAACACATTCAGCAACCGTATGATCTGCAGAGAAGACGGAGAGGTGTGGTTGTTAGTGGCTGGCGTGACGCAACTAACCGCGACACGGTTCACTCAACTCGGTAGATGATGGCATTACAGTGAGTGCCACAGGAGAGTAACGCACATTTTTGTGGTTGACACACTTGAGGAGCACCAGCTCCCTGTAAGCCCGCTTGGCGTGGGTCTGGTTTTGAAACGGGCGGCTGAGCTTCTTCACTGCTACCGGGATCCCGAGGACATTGTCCAGAGCTGAGCTGAGGTCAGCGGGGAAATAAAAATAGGGCAGAAATGATCAACATACACACACACACATACATACATACATACATACATGCCGAACATACCAACATTATCTGTTGTAACAGAGTGAGGGTCAGTACGACTACAGACACGCGCAGCGTTTTACTTTTCATGTGGCTCACAATGAAATGGGCTGACACTGCATAACTTGTCCATTTCTTGTCGTTAAAACAAGTATTTTGGTGTGTTAAAAATACAATACACGTGACCTGGCCTACGCTCTGCGGGTTTGTGACCTACGCTAATGAGTTCTCCAGACGGCACACTCACCAGACGATGCCCTGGGCCCCGGAGCCAATGGCTCTGAGCTGCTGGTACCTCCTCAACACGGTGAAGGTGGAGTCACCCACCTGCTGGCTGTAAAAGTGCCCCTCCCCCTCAGTCATGGCTCCTCCTCCGCAAGGGCGTCGCTAAATGGGTCAGTCCTGAAGACAGGGGAGGCAAAGAGTCATATTATATAAACTGACATGGCAATCATCTGTCCGATGTCTGTTCAGCAGAGACTTAACTGAAACTGCCTATGAAATCCAGCATACTGGCATTATTTCAACACCAGACTTATTTTGTCATTTACTGTGATAAGTAGATCCATTACACCCCAATAGTGATGTATTTCCCAGCCTATGCTTGGGAAGATTGGCAAATTCAATTTAAATTTTAACTGAGGGGCTGGGAAAAATGCAAGCTCAGAAAACAGGGGGGGGGGTTACGATGACAAAATTCTAAGTCGGAGGGGAGAGACTGACAAGTTCAGAGACCCTTTCAGCTTTTCTGCCATCTGCTTTATTTCTAGTGACCGAGACTTCAGCTCGTCCATTATTAATATGGTCGCTAAATCTATTCCAGTCAGTTAATAGTGTGACTGATATGGATAATGAGACAAGAGCATCAGTGAGAGGATCCGCCTTTGTGACGCTGGAGGGCCATACTATACTTTGTTACACACACTGGCATAGCTCAGTTTTATGCTTCAAATTTTTTGACAAAACATAAATGACACTGACTGTCCCAACACCATGAATACCACCAATATCGTGATTATCAAAATATTCCATAAATTTGACTTGAGCGTACAAAAGAGAGGAATTGATGAGGTAAATACGTAAGACATTAGATGTACAGTACAGATGGCTAATCATTGACTACACTTGTGTTATTGCTGAAAACAAAGAAAAAGCCAGAAGTCTCCACAGTGTCCCATCAGCCCATGTGTCTTCTATGGTTGGCCTACACAAACCCTGTAGGCTCAGAGAACTGTACAGGCTAAAGTACTATCGTTGCCTTCACCATGTCTTTATTCCTCCTGGGTTTAAATCAACACAAGAGAGGAGAAATAAGGAAGCCATGCGTCGGTATCACTTTCGTACCAACTTGTACTTGTACTTGTACTTCTCCCTAAATGGTCCAGCACTTCACCCCTTTTTCAGAATTTACAGTTCCCTCCTCGCCAGAGAAGACTGTTTGTTTCAAACTTCAAAGGCACTTCTCCTGCACTCCTCCTTCACTCCAACAGACCTGCTCACTGAAGAGATTGCTCAACTATGCATTAAGGCTCCTCTTTCGGTAAAGCTGTGTCATATACTGACATTGCACTGACCAAAAGATTCAAGCCTTCAGGTCAAATGTTGTCCAAAAACGCCCTATGGAATAAAATCCTGACAACCAGTGAAAGAATTACATTTCTGATGGGTATAAATGGATGTGGCCAAGCGTTGTTTAGGCCTTACAGAGCCTTGTATTATTATTTTGTTAGGGTAAGAAGTCCTGGAGCCCATTTCATCCGATCTGGAGAGAGATAAACCTAATCATGTTATACAGTGCTCAATAATCCAATATCTTAATGGACCATACTCCTCTGGCCACAAGCAGCACATGAAGGCATTAGATTAAGGATACAAGGAATCCAGGCCTGCCCGTGAATCAATAGACTAGCGAGCCACATGAATATTCACTGGAAAGCAGAAAATACTGAGCTGCAAGTACATCTGCACACTGACTCAAACCAATGCAAACATTTATACCAGAGGGGATAGCCAAACTGTCCAATCTACAATCCTTAAAGTTACTGTATGTAGACTTGACTAGCGGAACACTAACATGCAAAGCAGATTGGGGGCAGTGCATTGTGATGTTTTACATTAATTTAATCAAACAGACCCCTGTAGGTCTTCATTTAAGCACTCAAGCTTTTGAGCTAGCTGATAGTATAACCATTAATGATAACCGATGGGCAACTGAGCTACTTGTTGCTGCCAACTCCAGGATAGCCATGCCAACTTGGGGTGCGTTCGTACATTCGCTCTGTTTAATCAGAGCGTTCCATTTTTCCCATGAATTAACAAACACTTTAACTGTAATTATTTAGCAATTAATAGCACCACTCCTGACAGTGTGGCCCATTGCTTTGCTTTACTGTTTTCACTACAGTGCCTCACTAGTGCCTCCTGAGGTACAAAGTGGTATTATGAGAGAGGACAGTGCAGCTCTAGCTGGCTAGCTGGTTAACTTGAGTAGATATCTAGGTAACACATTGTATAGGCGTTTCCGACATAATGTCACATTCTGCTGCTATTTCTAATTAATTTCCGAATGTTTTCAACTAAAACCCTTATATATAGCACCTTTAAACATATCTGGACATGGGACTAGACAAGTGCCAGATCATAGTTAGATAAAATCACACTTATGGGCACATAACCTACACCTTATTGTACAAGTTAGGCTACATGTTACCCGTCTGATTTCATAACCACACATTTTTGAATTCCCAGTATGACACAAACAAAGACAAAACTTGAAGGTTAAAGTAAGCTAAACGAACCACTGCATCCATTTAACTGCCTGCTTTTAATGGCATGGCTAAGCACCTGCATAAACAAAAGACCCTGAATACACACTACACACCTTGTAATGTGGCCCTTACTACATAATCATCCACATTCGGGATGACAAAGGGTAACCTTGGGTGGTAAAGACGCTTACCACACATTCCGCGCCATGATGTTTACTCCAGCTCAGACTAAGCTGAGAGAGCCAGGGGAGGGAACAAATTCATATGGGAGAAATAAGCTAGGTCAAGATCAGCATTCCTCTGATCCATCAGGACACCAAGATCACTGTGAAATAGTCATGCTGTCCCCCATTTGCAGCAGTGCTAAATCACAGTGATAAAATCTTGCTGTGCTTGTACTGATTGCTCAGAAGGTAGCAGACAACTGCAGACCATTTCCACATGAAGTCTGTGTCTGCTTGAATGTGGAATGTTTCAAGGCTATCCTTTCATTCTTTCTGAATGGAGCAGAAGCATGTTTCTTGTGCACCTTGCCTGATAGGGCATGGTAACAGCTAGTCTGATAACAGCCAGAGACGTCAACGCGGTACGTTAGTCTGTCCAAGTAACTGATGGCCCACTGTTTCTGCTAGGGCACATATTTAAAGAAATACAGGGAAAACATGAACAACGACACAAACACAGAGCAATGTGACTCTGTGGTCAGAGGGCAGACGCAGGCCGTGTTATGTGAAGAGCCCCATGGCATGCAGATAGTCTGGTGACCCAGAAAGGCCGGCATGATCCCCAGCAATGGGCAGCAGCTGAATCGGCCCACTACTTCATCCCATATAACCGATATGACTTCTTGTGAACAGATCAAATTTATTTTGTGATCTATGATTAAACAGGGCTCCACATTCAATGTCTCAAATTTACAGTCAACGATTAAATGACGCCTTCTGATACCAGGGCTCATATTCACTTTATGACCTATGATTAAACATGACTTCACATGCAACATCAATGGGAAATCATATGACACCGGGGTCAGAGTGAGGGGTCAACTACAGAAAATGAGGAGATGGACCTTCTTTCTCTAGGTCACACTCACACAGACTATATATACAATTTAAAACTTCCTTTAACTGTATCGTTTCTTCACAGTTAAAGATTAGATTACACACGAAATGTCTACTAACTGCATTTAATAGGGGAAACCTTCCATATGATTAACCTGTAACTTTACTGGCAGGCATGTGTAGTTACTTAAACTTAAACTTTCCCATTGATGTTGCATGTGAACGTGAAGTCATGTTTAATCATAGGTCATAAAGTGAATATGAGCCCTGTTATCAGAAGGCGTCATTTAATCGTTGACCGTAAATTTGACACATTGAATGTGGAGCCCTGTTTAATCATAGATCATAAAATAAATTTGATCTGTTCACAAGAAGTCATATCGGTTATATGGGATGAAGTAGTGGGCCGATTCAGCTGCTGCCCATTGCTGGGGATCATGCCGGCCTTTCTGGGTCACCAGACTATCTTAACTAGCAACCTGATTAGTAATCTCCCATCTATCCACCCAGATGTAATACGCTAGGGATACCAGATAACTAATTACTAATACCTGTCTGATAACCTCACTTTGCACGAACGTACCTTTCCTTGAATAACTATTTGAGCAACTTAATAGAACTGGGTAGCACTGAGACACGTACGCTTCCAGGTAACTCTGTCAATGCAATTAACAGCAATACAAATGTTGTATCACACATGCTCCAGGATCCAGACAAGCTAGCACTTGTATGGCAACGTCAAAGGTACAATCGCGGGCTAGGGCAGGCACAAGACAGAATAACCATACTTTTCTGGTCTACCGTTACTCTCGTTCGTATGAGAAGGTTGACTAACTCACACAGTTGTTCTATTTAAGTTAACGGCACAGTTACAAAAACAACCTTCAATTCCATCCGAAAACCAGAACTCATGGTATACCATCACGACACGTTAAAAAAAGATCTATGCTAGCTAACGTTACAGAGAAGAGGCCAGAACTCCAAAAGCTAATGTTAACCTACCAATGCAGACAGCTAGCTGTGCTGGGCGTACAGGGCAGCAATTCCTTGGTGTCAAAGCTAAGGGAACGTGGTAACCGTCAGACGGTAAATTAGTTCAAAGCTGTCATAAATACACTATGAGTAGACTGACAAAATGTTTTCAAAAACAGCCGTACAATCTTATGCACAGCTGTCGGGATGAAATGTGTTAACGTTAGCTAGCTTGCTGCTTACCTTCTCTCCTCTCTCACCCTGGTTCTCTCCCATGCATACAGTAGCTAGCTACTCCAAATTGCGGAAGTATAGCCGCTTATTCTACGTCTACGTAAAACGACACTTTTCTAATGTAGCAGTGAATGAAATACACTTTTAGAATAGGTTTTCGTCTGGCTGCTTTCAAAATAGTCCATCAATGTCTGAAGCATGACTGTAGGGGCGGAGGTTGGAGGGACAATAATTCGACAGCAATGCGAGTTAGCCAGAATGACGTAATGGCGTAGCAGAGTCAATTTCAAGTTTTGATGGGCACAGAAAAGTTAGGCCAAGTGTGCAAAATCCGACATCTTAAAGACACATTTAAGATATTAAACGCAATTAATTAAAAAACATGCAAAAACCAGACAACAAACATAGTCACCAGCTATTTCGAGGTCCTGCTATCAATAATATTTTTTTTGGGCGACCCAAGACGCATCCCATCCATGGTTTTAATTTCGTGCGGTGGGAGTGAAGGGGGAGCAGCTCATCAAGTTCAACAGGTACTGTTTCATATAAAAATAAATAAAAACTATCCATAACTCAAGAATGAGAAAACCTCGCAAGATGCAAGAAATACCACATGTTGTTATAATTATGAAATGTCAAACGGTGACGTTATTTGCATCATCAGTGTCAGACTATTTCCACAGGATCTGCTCCCATTTCCCTCATGGTAACATTTAGGGAGTAGATAAGGAATATCAGTATCATTCTACAGATAGAAACATCCTCTGAATATTCACTTGCTCTATTAAGCAGCATGTATGTATATAAAATAATTTCACATCGGTGGACATGGTGTAAACATGGTAATCTTTAATTAAAATCATCGTCATTCAATAGAAACGTACCAAATACAGCAATTCGTCACATTTCTGTCTGAAGAGGAAGTGAATCCTTTCCAAAAGTCTGAAAATGTTCATGCTATGTTCCCCCAGGATGAGGCCACTGCTAGAAGAGCATGTGAGTAGGCCTGCACTGATGTCCTGATGTACCATGCTGTTGTGATGTTCATGTACTGTGCTGCACTGTTCCACAAGCGTTACTGATTACCACCACAGAGAATGATATATGAGTATAAAAAAAATGACAAAAGACAGAAAAAAGAAAAGAGTCCTTACAGTTTAGAGAATATTCTTCACAAATTCATCTGCTAGTAGTCTTGCCAGGTGTGAATTTGTCACAGTTTTGGAGACAACGTATTGGAATTTGGGGTTGTGAATGTGTGAAGAAATCTGTAACTGACAAGGCAATCCTTGAAGTTATGTGGGTTTGCCGCAACCCGACAGACTCAATCAAATTGGGCCCGACCTAATTTATTCCCCCCTGTTGTTTGATCTGCCGAATATAACCTATAACTTCACAGACGGCACAACAGCCATTTCTTAGTACTAGCAAAGAGGACCTATTAGATGACTAGAAGAATACTATTTGCTACATTTGTTTGGTGATTAGGAGTCAAAAAGTATATTTACCTACCTACCCATTTTTATATTTGGATGGTACGGCAAACCAACATATTGGTTGGCAAGGCAGGCTCCAAGTCTTATGATCAAACTCACTGCACTCTTACCGTCAACCCCACCTTCATGAGCCGACTGAATAGTTTAAAAATGTCAAACTAAGGTAAGAGGTTCATGTGATAGATCTCACACATCTTTAAGCCAAACATTTATACAACTGTTTCCAGACACATGTGCAACATCTGGTTCCGCAAGCTCATAGACTGAGAGACACGGTGAAGGAAAAAAAAAGGCACTTGAGTCTATTAACATATCAATGCCCTGGATAAGTTGGTATACAAACTGTACAGTACGCTATATTATTTATGATCAACAAGATCAAAGGCCATCTTCAGAAGAGATGTCCAGGTAGTAGATTAGGAATCCTTAATATCTCCAGCCCAATTCTTTGGTACATGAATAATTAAAATGTCTGATTTAGCTGAATTTAGTTAATCTGTTCATTTAAAACAGGTCTGCAGTAAGAACTACACGCACATTATCACAAAATAATTGACTGCATAGTTTAAAGCTTTCTTCATGTAATCAATGATATCTGTTCTGTCCCAAGAACAACAGAAAAAAAACTAGAACATTCCACCCAACAGGCCATATTGATTGGCCCTGTGATCATTGGTATAGTAACGATTTCATAACCACACAGCTTCAACTGTATTGAACCTGTGGCTGATGCAAAAGGGTGGTCATCAAATTGCCTTAGCAGAGAAAATCTTCCATATACCGAGATCACTGAGGTTGGTTTATGGCAGACTGACAGGTGGACAAAAGGAATGACAGTGATATTATCATACTGAACATAACCAAAAACTACAGAGTTGGAATGAAAATAGTAGAGTACAGGACAAAAATGAATCAAAAACTTAATGGAATATAAACCAAGTGATTGGCACAGTCA
The DNA here is from genome assembly GCF_900700415.2 of Clupea harengus. Classification (NCBI taxonomy): domain Eukaryota; kingdom Metazoa; phylum Chordata; class Actinopteri; order Clupeiformes; family Clupeidae; genus Clupea; species Clupea harengus. The sequence goes on along the minus strand of NC_045159.1, from coordinate 6,611,023 downwards.
GTGAGGGCCGGTACATAACCATTACTGCCATTTATGATGATGACTACCATGACAGATGGTATGTTCAACAGTCCAAAAGCACACAGTTCAATGCTACCCTTTTGAAAGGAAATGTAACCAGTATTGAGCCTGTATTTCATGCACTTGCAAAACGTTGCCTTCACTAGTCCGATCTCTGAAATATGAAAATGAAGTGTGGCATTTCACATGCAAAACCACCAATATAAAATGAATGATTCCTTCATGTATATATTACTCTATATACAACATAAAATAGAACATGATTACATATAAGACAAACAAAGGCTGAAACATTATTCTTTAAGACGCACCTCATATGATACCATCATTAAGTTCACATCAAACTTCAGCATCTTTGCAAATTAAAAGCAAAGAGCAGACCCAAAGGCACAGTTTAGAATCCCCGTCACTTCTTGGAGGAAAAAGTCACATTAAGTCCTTAAAGTAAAAAGGCACTAAAATTATACAAATCATTTAAATAATTAACTCTTTAAAAAATAAAAAATGTAAAACATTCACTGATTCCATTTAATTTTGCCCGGAATGTTGTCTTCAGAATTTGGTCATCGGGACAGAAAATGACAGTAATTGTAAACGGACACACACACTTTCTTTCTCCCTTCCACCCACCCCCACACATAGTAAACACAAAATTATGATTGCACTTTAGTTTCTTAACTTCTTTCTCCAGTTTGTCCGTGTTCTGCATTATGGCAGATGTTACTCCACAGTCACAGATTTTGCCAAGTTCCTGGGGCAGTCCACCTGATTAAGGTAAACCACATCATTAGCATCACATGATGAGAGTACCAAACATGAAGAGAATGAAAAAAAAAAAAAAAACACGGCCTACACTAGCAGTCATTTATGGGAACACATATTCAACTCTTAAATCTTTGATCATCAATGACAGTCATACCCGTACATATACTCACACACACTCACTCACACACACACACACACACACATGTACACAAAAACACACAAAAGAAGTTTCAAGAGCTCTGGTGAGGACAGACAAGGAGAATAAGAAGAAGGAATATGAAGAGAGAAAGATAACATTAACAGACAAGGTACGCTGCACCAACAATGTGAGAAGGACGGGGGGGGGGGGGGGGGGGGGGGGGGGGGGGGCACTATTTCAACGTACATCGAATCCTCTGAGCACAGCCAGGTGGAAGGACATGAGCTGCAGGGGGATGACGCTGAGGATGCCCTGTAGGCAGTCCACCGTCTGAGGGACCTCGATGGTCTTATAGGCACACTTGGAGATCTCAGGGTCGTCACGGCAGCATATGATGATGGGTCGCCCCTAAAGACAAAGCCAGAGAAAGGAGAAAAGGTCACACTAGTATAAAAACTACAGGACTACAGGAGTGGACAGCATTTGCAAGTGAGCAGCTCTCTCTGGGTTTGTTTGATAGCTTAATGTGACAGTAAATGCCAGCAACCTTAAGTTCTGCTTATGTTAACAAATAAACGATACATAGGTTTTATCTCGTCTCATAGTGCCATTACTTTGATAATAGTTTTGTGCAGTTGTAGCTTAGCCTATAGCTTGCGGCACAGGTTATGCAAGAAATATGGGTTCACAATGATCATGCTTGCAACAGTAAACAATGCATTTGTGTTTGCCTTTTTGTCTTAGAATGCTTGAAAAGTGTGCATTTAAAAGCCACACTTTAGTTTCTTTCTTGAGTTTTACTTCTTTAGTAATTCTCAAGGTTTCACGTGTCTAAGCAGGACGTCGTCATTCCTTTGATATCCTATGTGTACACAATATAGCCTACACTATATTTGTGTTCATAACATGTCATTGAAACAACGGTAAGTTTCAAATTTGTCTGGTAAAATTAATTCCTTCTGGACACCGGGCCAACAAGAAAAAAATCCTAGTGGAAACCCTGTTCTTTTGTATGTTTTGGAAGGCTCTTACCTGTCTGGCTGTGACCTGCTGCAGTGCGTTGTGGCATTTGGTGTAGCAGGCATCTCTCATGACTACCATGATGACAGGCATGTCCTTATCGATGAGGGCCAGCGGCCCATGCTTCAGCTCCCCAGCCAGGATGCCCTCTGAGTGCATGTAGGTGATCTCCTTTATTTTCTGTCCGGAAGATGAACACGGTCAGGCTAACGCAAAAGCACATCTTATACACATAATGCCACTGTACTTGCAGGTTCTCTTTCCAAGTAGAACATCTGGTATCTTAAAAACTGACTGATCTCAGCCATTATAGTTCTCCAATCACATTACTGACCCTCTGTGGGGAGGACTTCTCATTTCTGCTCTCAAGTCTGACGTGTACATGAACAGGAGATGATGAGGAGATATAAATCATTCGTCAGAGTTGTGACTCACCAGTGCCCCCTCCAGACAGGTGGCGTAGTTGTATCCACGGCCCATGACCAGTAGGGACCTCTGCTGGTACAGCTCCTCTGCCATGCTTTTAATGTGCTCATCTAGAGCCAGGACCTGTTTTATCAGCGCTGTGAACAGCCATTACAGCATGGTGTTATGGACGTAGACGTTACATGGACATGACATTCCTTACTGAAACCTATGGAACATAGGCTCTCAAGCAAGCAGCGTGGTGCTCTGAACAATGTACATGAACTTAGGAAAGTGATCAAGTTTGATTTAAAGACAAGTGATCAAGTTTGATTTAAAGACAAGTGTGGAAGTCTGCAAGTGGCAGTAGGTGGTACGGCGGGGGTGCCAAGAGGCCCTGAGGCTGCGGTGCCCACCTGGAAGCTGGCGCAGGCCACTGATGATCTCCAGCCTCCTCTTCTGCAGAGACAGCCTGTCCTCACTCATCATCAGGGCAAACATGATGAGCGCCACAAACTGACTGGTGTAGGCCTGCGGGGCAAAGCAACACATTTACACGTTTAACACACATAGACCACACACTGTCTCTTACACATGCACACTCCTCTCCATACATTTTATGCTACGGGGAACGGGGAAACAGAATAGTTCTTTTGTTACCAACTATTTCACTATGAACTTTGACTATTCGCTGTGGACTTGCTGGTTCAGCATGAAATAATGTTAAAGGGGTAAGCCTACATTGACACCTTAAACTGGCGTCATTGCAAAGGGATCACCTCTTTTTGCAATGACTGTGCAGATTTCCAAATACAATATCACATCACATACAGTAGCCCCAAATACAGTATTGGATCAGAATAACCCTGTGATTAAATACGTATAGAGATGCTTAATCACGCTCACCGAAACTTAAACTACTTATGTATTAACGGAGCTTGTGTCACTGTTGTACCTTGGTGCTGGCCACTCCAATTTCAGGTCCTGCGTTGATGTGAACACCGCAGTCGGTTTCTCTGGAGATGGAGCTGCCCACTGTGTTGGTCACTCCTACAGTGAGTGCACCACGCCCTTGACAGTACCTTAAAGCCATCAGGGTGTCTGCAGTCTCACCTGAACATTCAACACAACATGGCGGTTACTATGGATAGCATTATCATCATGGCAACACCATTTTCTTATTCATTACAATACCATTAACACAGTATTCTTGTATTTTAATTTATAAAAAAATGTATTCTGTCCGTTAGGGCTGAACGATTAATTGCATTTGCGATTTAATCGCGATATGATAGAACGCGATTTTCTAACCGCAACGTTCGCGATTAAAAACGTGGTCTTAAAAAAAAAAAAAAGATGGTTAATTTTGCACACAGTGTTTAAAAAGTGCATGCCTTGTGTTTATTATGACTTTGTTTAAATTACTTAAATGCACAGTGGCAAAGCCACCGATTTGTTGATCTTGATTCTGTAATAAGCAGTTAAATAAAAATGTAAAATGTGGGAAATAATATTTTACACTAAAAGTATCTAATATTGTGTTGGTCATATTTAAATCATTCATTACGATTTGTTGGGAAAAAAATTTGGATAAAATAAAAAAATCGCATATTAAATCGCAATTACATTATTTTCCCAAATCGTTCAGCCCTACTGTCCGTCAGTTAATACGGTATCTTGGCACAGTTTATTGCAATTAGTGTGGTTGGCTACCAGTGGCTAAACAGCAACAAAAAGACAGGAAACATGGGTGCACATTACTATTTTGTTCTTTAAAGAGAGAATAGATACTGTATGTATCATAGTGCTACAACATGTGAAAATGTTACTTGTTATGAGAAACAGAAACTTCACCATGCAAGCACTTAAGGTCCTACCTGACTGGCTTATGAAGAAACAGACGTCGTCTCTGAACACAGGTGTGATGCGGTCCAGGAAGTCACTGGCCAACTCCACCATGACCGGGAGCTCAGTCAGCTCCTCCAGGATTTGACGCGTCTGCGGAGGGGCAGAGAGATTGAGAAAGACGGACAGACAGAATATAACTCAGGTTCAACAGACAGGTCAAATATACTTGTATAGATAGACAGTGAGAGATCATTCTAGTCTGGGGCTTACCGCCACTCCAGCATGGAAACTGGTCCCACAGCCAATTATGATCAGGCGGCGGCATCGCCTAATTTCCTTCAAATGATCATTTAACCCTCCCAGCACCACTGTGGAAACAAACAAACACACACATACATTATATAATACATATATTCAACTCTTAATGTATATATATTTTTTTTTTGGGCTGTCCCTACTGTTTTTGGATAGTTGTAGTATTGTTGTGTTATATGTTGTTGTTGTGTTGTTTGTTTTCCCTCGTCACACCAACAGGAGAAGCACTCAAAATTTCGTTGTATAAATACAATGACAATAAAGGCTTTTCTATTCTATTCTATTCCCCAAAATATGCCTATTGAATTATTATACATACAGTAAGGAACGAAATGATAGATTAGAGTACATTTTCTCTGAACTTTTCTTGACCATAACAATGACAGAATAATGCTGTATCTTAACTGTGCCCCTATTACTAATGTCTCCAACTGCATGGCACTAAATCTGTCTGACTGACTAAATGACTGAAAGGTCAAAGGTTGCGATCGTCATCGAGGTAAGAGGACACTGAGGGTAGCGTACCTGTATTTGTGTCAAAGCAAATCCGTCCTCTCATTGTGTTGAATACTGACTCAGGCTGCTCAAAAATCTCCTTTTGCATAAAGGCCTTGAAGTTCCCTGAAAAAAAGAAAGAGTAAATCAACACAGAGGCTCTGCCCTCACAGGAAATACCCAGGCTACCTGTACTACACATGGCTTGTCAAAACCCTTTTTCTTCTATGTTTAAGAACAAAGCTACTATTCACCATGAAAACCTCACTAACCTCCCTTTGGAGCATTTCCACAGAAGACTTGAGTGTGAGGGGACAACATTAGCTCCTGTGTGTATCAATGTGTTTTGCCTCGGATCAGTCTAAATGCGTTGCACAGACGCGTTGTTCTACAGTGGGCTCCGACCTTTCATGATCTGCTGCAGCTCCATCTGCAGGGTCTGGATGACCCGGGCGGACTCCTCACCCGCGCATCGGCTCACGCGGTGCAGGGACAGCTTGCCCTCGGCCACCGCGGCAATGTCATCGTCTTCCAGGTACACCACCTTGTTGGTGTGCTCGATGATGGCGCTGAGGAACACACAAATGTGCACGCACACACACACACACACACACACCCATCAAGTCAACTGCTCAGTTTGGTTTCTAATATAAGGTAATGTGCCTTACAGCCCTGTTACTGGGATGAATGGAAAACATAAACACTGAAACAGCCAAAGACAGTGAATGTCTGACAAATAAAAACCTTCAACAAGAAAAATTATCAAACAGATAGTCTTGAAATTATTGTTGACATAAGCACTATTATTGGCTATTAACACTATTAATAAATTAATATTAAGACTATTATTATTACTAATCTTATAATCATAAAGTTGTTTATGGCCAGCAGAGAGCACTGTTGGCTTCAAAGACTTGTCCAAAGACATACAATCAATCCTCTCCACATATTGAGCAGACAAATCTACTATTTTAAGTCCTTTAAAAATATACCATATCAAAATACAAAAGGCTACCATTTTTAAGCAAAAAGTTCATCTTTTCGAACTGACAGTCAGCAAATGCAGTTACACACTGACAAGAAAGAGGAGCAGTTTACTATCAAAACTGGCCCTTAAATATCATCCTCATCTAGATGTTACCTAGATATAGACGCCAAAATAATCAGTCCCTTTTGCTTCTGGGTTACCAAGAAAAACATAACATAAGCTGTCGACGTTGAGTTTTCTTTAATCGAATGATATCCTTTTGATTTAACAAAAAAATCTCTAGAAGCCGTGTATGTGTATAAAAGTGCATGGTGTCTGTCTGAAGTTCCTACCTGGCATCAGAAGCGAAATAGAATTCCACTGCCTTTCTGTCACAGACGGAATGTAGGGATGTGCTGCTGTCAACTCTGTTGCGGAAGTTTTTCTTCGCGATGAAGTCTCCTGGAGGGACACCAGGGCAGATGCAAATGATTCACTATCCGCATGTTTTTATACTTACTCAGGGGGACGACAAAAACAAGGGCAAACCCAGAGCCAGGCAAATCCACATGGGGGTTTACTGAATTATGTTGGCTTTATTTAAACAAACAGCAGATACAATACAGCTACTATATAGCATACCAATAGCTACAGGACTTATAAAGAGGACTGTGCGAAACAGATAAATAGGAAGCAGTGACACACAAACCAGAGCAAAATTCAAAACCCTAGGAAACAAAAGTTTATTTCCTAGAAAATGGGCACTTATATCAGCTAATATCAATAAGATACGGTGATTCTGTTAATCTTATCTTTGCCTGACTGTAATGGCTTGGAAGAATGATGACTTGCACCTTTTCTATCTGAGGGTTCACTCGACGAAGAATAAGACAGCCAGTGCTGTGGCAATGATTATAATAGGTTGTTGTAGGGCACCTTCGCCACTGTCTATTGCTCCTTTGAGCTGTGCTCAACATAAAGAGACACACCTTAGAGTGTGTCGTCCCTCTTGTACCACAGGCTCTACCATGGACACTCAAATTCATAGTGAGAGAATTCAGGGTGTTTTGTAGAACATGTTGGACTTTGTAAAAAACTGACATTGCCAAGCTATTCTGCCATCAGTCTGTCAACTGGTGGACAAATGGTGGACTCAAATAGAGACAACCAATTTGAATTTTCCTAAATATTACCTACACTGATTAATCGTGGTGTATTAATATAAAAGTGTCTAGCTAGCCCACTGTGTTTTTTGCCTGTATCTGGTTTCTAACTGGTTGTACTGGGCCTTTTCAGGTCACTATGGTTACATGGGTTAGCTCAGTTATTGGAGCCCAGCACATCAATTAAGAATGGTAATTCATGTTCTGCATTATATAGTGGCACTCAACACACTCGTGCAATTCATCATCACCCAGACCATGCTTCAAGACCTACTGAATCTCTAAGCTCATTCACTATTGTTATTCATACATAGCACACCTACATGACATTGAACTTCCTCAGATAAGATTAGGAGTATTTACATTCTTCTGAATAGTGACCTTCAAATACCTTTGATATGAGTGAATGAGCAGAACTGACAGCAATACTTCAAAGAGGCAGGGAGCCAAAACCCTCTTAATTTGCACATGTCGTTCTAACAGATCACACAGACCACGTGCCAGACCACATACAATTTGACTGACAAAATGGAAATTATGGAAACTAACTTGAATGTCTGGATTACGCCAACGGCAAAACAAATGTATCCTTCGACGCCCAATGGCATTGAACTTTCACTACACACCTCACTGCTTTGCACCATAGGTAAAGGGAAAACGGCAAACATGGCAACATGGAAAAAGGTAATTCTACGCTGTCATTCAAAGCTGCCACGCCTGATTGAGGTGCTCTGCTGCGTTTTAAGCAAACAGGGGCGGCAAAAAGAAAAAGTATGGCAAACAGGATCCTTGTTGTGTTTTTAGCGACCGGCCAAACGAAGAGCCAAATGAGAGCCAGCTGCTGCTATCCCTCTGTGGGTCTGGCCTTGCAGAGTCCTACCCCACCCAGCTGCGTAGCCCACTGTGTTCTCATTCCCGACGTCATCAGTGACGCGCGGACCATTATTCACCGCAGATTGCGCAACACCAGACGGACCATTCACCATCGAAGTCCCCGGTGGTGATACCACTGGAGTGAAGTCAGACATAGCTAAGATAGAGACTCACCATTGTTGTACTGGATGGGGATCTGGTCCCGGGACAACTCATACTTGCTGCGCACTCCAATCAGCAGAGGACTTCCTCTCCTGAGTTTGGACAGATACAGCAATACAGAAAGATATGGAGAGAAAGAGAGAGAAAGAGAGAGAGACAGAGAATGAGAGAAAGAGAGAGGGAGAGAAGAAAGACAGCGTGAGCTTCTTGTCTATGTGTGATCCTACACAAAAGCATTGCTTTTTTATTAAACACACTTAACAGTTGTACTGAGTGTACAGTGCCAGAGAATGTTTTATGAGTCAGATGTGAAAGTGGAGCTGCGTGAGGTCTCTCCTCCAAATGGACTTCTTCTATCCGTCAAACATCAGAAATACAGCACACAACAGTCTTGCGAAAGAACCCACTAACCCTGACTCATGTTACATGCTACGCTTTAAGGCCATCACTAAAATGATTTAAGAAAAACACTAGTTTGTATACACTTGTAGTTTGCATATTTGAATATACGTTTTAAAATATCAAATAACGCTTAACATACAGATCTCTACAGAACCCATGACCCCTGTGTCTGTAGCATTCACAACCGCAAGTAAACCAGGGCTTCTGAGTCGTGTCTATAGGATGGGGAGGATGCACTAAAACAAAGCTCCCCTGAGACCGCCCTGCAACTTGAGAGCTTGACCTACTTGTCAAGCAATTCCCTTCAAAGATCTACAATAAAACACAAGACACACATGCACATGCGCATTCCCTCTGCCTAGCACATCGGAGTGAGTGCGGTGGGAGACCAAAAGGACCAATCCTCAAGTGCCTAAATTCTTAACTAATAATCTCAGTGAAACAAATGTGCCTAATCCTGTTGTCAATAAAAGATAAACAAAACACGTTTCCATTTAGCCCTTGACAAAGGTCAGAATGTTAAACGCGTGCTTTCTGTAATGTGTTGATAATGTGCGGCTCATCTTGTAGCCTTCACAGGGTGACAGTTGACTGTAGGCAATAAACCACAAAAACGTTAATCTTACAAACCTTGTGGCGATAGCCTCTCCTGGGAAGTGAATGCTTTTGAAAACAAGAGCGAAGGCCCCCTCCTTGGGAGAGAAAAGATCAGTAAAAAAACATGGTAGTAAACAACATGAAGAAATACTGGTGGACCCTTGGTGCGGTTTTGACATTTAATCTGGTATGGACTTTTTTCTATTTCTAGTCAGCTGCTCTGTCAGTGACATATGAAAATGTCCCCATCAACTCATCAGGCAGAAATGTCTATGTGAATGGCTCCTCTGTACAAGAACCACGTATTTATCTTGGCCCTTCCAGATGCCTCAATCTGAGAGCTAGAGCCCACACTCCCGTCCTGCCCCTCTAGAGCAGAGCAGGGCCCCTGTGTGGAGCGAGGGAGAGGGAGAGAGAGAGAGAGAGAGAGAGAGAGGGGAGGCAGGGGGACAGGCGCAAAACATGAAGAACAGAGGTCCACACACTGGGCCCGGGAATAAGAGCCGTCTGTGTGCGAGGTCCACAGCTCCTATCTCCTGCCCCTCCGGCAGCCTTCTCTCTGACTGAACATACACCGTCACGGAGGGAGCAGAGAGTAGGGGGGGAGGGAGTTGGAGAGCCCAGAGCCCCACAAATATACGCATTTCTACTTCACAGACACCACATGTGTGCTTAAGCAACTCACACAAACAAACACACGCAAACACATACACACACACACACACACAACCTCCAGAGGTTGCATCTGTTTCCAATTTAGCCTGAAGGCAAAGCTGGATCCTCAGCTTTCTCCTTGTTCAATTTAAGACACCAATAACTCACTCCCTTATTCTCGTCCTAGAACTCTTCTCTTCATTGCACAGCTCCAGCAGACACACAAACAGAGCGTGGCTCATAAAGGTGTGGCTTCTCTCTTGCTGGGATTTGTGTTGCTGTCGAGTTCTGTTACTGCAGTGACCCAATGGGCTTATGTGACTTACTCTGGGCAACACCCAACAATAAAGATGGTCACTTTCATCACCAGTCTAATATTGTTTAATTATGAGCCCACACTTGACCACAGCATAGAGGAAAATAAGTGACTAAACTTTTTGTCTAGCCTGTGCATATGATTTCCTCCCTTTCTCTCTCTCTCTCTCACACACACACACACACACACACACACACACACACACACACACACACACACACACACACACGCACACGCACACACATGCCAGCAGTCCTGATGCTTACCAGCTGTTGGATTACGCGCTCCACCAGGGTGGAGAAGGACACATAATCGTTCTCCCGGTTGTCATAGAGATACTTGATCAGCTTGGGGATGACCTCTGTGTCGGTGTCAGACTCAAACTCATAGCCTTTGGAATTCTGTCAGAAGGGTGGGACACCACAGTTAAAGTAAAGGCCATTGGCAAAACAAAGGATGTGGTCGCAATGGTTGACATTTTTTGTATACCCTGGAATGAACCAAGCCTTCTGTACCTCTCGCCCACTGAACTGAACATGCTCTCTTTACTGCCAGAAAGACTTTGGACCCCATAATTCATCGGGGCCCCTTGTTACTATGTTACTGCAGTGCACAACAGTCTAACAGTAAATAAAACAGTTAATGAAGTTAAGACCTCTAATGAAATTGACATGTCATTTATTTCTAAACAGAACTAATCACACTAATGAACTGCTTGCTCTGATGCTTTTACAGATCATACTGTCCTACTAGTAAAGATTCATGGAATTACAGTCCAACGACTGTGTACTGAACCTTATGAGACTATACTGGCATATAACATGAAAACATTAAGAAACTTCATTTAATTTATAAATGAGAAACAGACGGGAATGCAAACACCAAGGGAGGCAACCAATCAAACAAAGAAAAACATTTTACTGGTACAACCCTGTTGTCAACACCTAAAATGTCGTTATCTATATCTTATCTTAAATATCTATATCAAACACTTATACATTAGAGTGCAGTTTTCAAGAAGAACGTTGCCTAAGTGATATCAACATGACAAACTTTATATTCTTACCAGGTACTTCCTGAGTTCTTTGTAATTGGTGATTATGCCATTATGTATAACAACAAACTCTGGGGAAAAGCAGAAAGACGCATGAATTAAACACCCAATGTACAACTGCTATATGTCTATATAACTTCATATTATCAGTGGTAAAATTCAGCAAGTTTGTGTTTATTATATGCTACCGCAATATATTTCAGTTCAGTAGCAATAAAGCCAAGCTTTACTTTTTCTAGCTATCATTTTTTTTACATTAAGCCATGTTATTTTGATTCTTTGATTACATAAAACCAAAATCAATACTGTATGGATTATCTACCCCCTCAGAACCCCTTACAACATGAAAATGTCTTCACATTTAAGTGAAAACACACACATTAATGTTGTCATTACACAGTAACAGTGTATGTGTGCTGTTCCAAAGTCCTTTGCGGAACGCATTACATTCATCATTGCTAGTTAGAGGTTTTGGTCGCTGTTGCGTGCCGGAGATGTCAAAAAGGAGGACCATGGTCAAAAAGGGAGGACATGCAACAGTGGGTCGACCACAAGGCTGATAAAACAGACCGGACAAGTTCAGACAAGGTCGGACGAGTAGTCACCCTAGTGCTGAAGGAAGCCTCACAATTCAGTAGAACATTCCAGTTGAACTGACAAACTCACCGTTGTTTTTGTCAGATCGGTGCGGGTGGCTGTTGACAGCACTGGGCTCTCCATGTGTCGCCCAGCGGGTGTGAGCAATGCCAAAGTGTATATCCAGCTCAGCATCCAGGTAGATGGAGTCATTTTCTAAAATTCAGGTCACAATTGGGACATGACATACGTTGCACACCACAAATAAACCAAGTGCATCAGCAACCTAAACAAAAGCATCGCCTGACTTACTGCAGAGAGCTTCATCCAGGGCTGTCACCTTCCCTCTTTTCTTAAACAGGCAAATGCTGCCATTGCCTTCTTTCCTTGGACCATCGACAGCAACACCTGAAAAAAGTAACAGGAAATGAAACACCTCTACACACCACTATCCAAGTTAGTGGCTATGCAGAACACAACGTAATGTAATGATATCAATACTGACTTCTATAAACAATTCAAGTGCTGCAACAACCTGAAATCTGAAATTTTGTGACAATGTAACGTTACAGTTGTTCGGTGATAGTGATACATCTATCTATACATCTATTCGTGTTAATGATATTTTAGCAACTATTACGCTTACCCGCGGAATCATATCCCCGATACTCAAGTCTCTGCAGTCCTTTAACTAGTGTATCAAAGATTTCCTTCCTTGTCCGTGGTACTCGGTAATTCAGGTAAGCAAAAATCCCTGCAGGAGAAAACACACATCTGTAAGTCTGTATTGGCAACCTTGAATGCATGTATGCATAATGCTGAAGAGAACAATTCTTCAATGAAACGAAATGACGTAGCCCATGGCTACAATCAGAATTCGTAACAATGTTCACTTACAAACGACTCATTTAGCACAAAAAGTAACACATCTACCCAACAATGTTCTATTAATGCCTGACACGTTGATAATAGCAGCTAATCAGTTATCAATACCTACGCAACCAAGGCACCAACGTCATTCTGTAACGCTAACGGTACATGCTGTAGTGTAGCTAGGCACGATTTTCCACGAGCTCAATGTGTTAAGATGGGAAGGTTAAAGACCTCTGTCGAAGACACGTCCACCTAGCTAGCCAGTTTAGATTAGACAGTTAATGTTAAGACGTTTGTCGCTGTTAAAAACTACAACTTAATCGAACATTTACCCGGCAAGAGATGACGTTTTTCAACGCGTGGTCTTGGTTACACTGTCAAACCATTATTAGCATTTCATTATCAAACAGCTAGCTATCGATAGCTTGCTTAATTACGTTCGGTAGCTTGTAAATAAAAAGGTAGATTTGAATTAACTAACTCTAGCTAATCAATAGATGTAAATCCTACCATTATAGGATCAGATGATGATACGACAATTAACGTTATGGACATCAAAGCTAGCTAAAGTTACGGCTAATCTAAGCCAGCTGAATGATGTCTGACCACTGCAAAACATAGGATAGATTTCTTACCACACATTATTCAAAGTTCGAAGGTCTTCTTTATTGATATCCCAAAGCGAGAATATAAATATTTGTTAACCTTAGATTTTTCCCCTTGTAAACTACCAAATTACAGTGAAAGAATTAATGCGATGCACAGCCGTCCAACTTTTATAGCAGCTGCTCCACCCCTGGTTTCCAGGGCAACCCCATACCCACCCACCTCCTACTGCGGGAATGAATGGCCCCTTTAAAGCACAGTTCCAACCAACGGGAATGTAAAATTAAACTGTAAGTAAAAGACCTTCAAGGAAATCGCCTAATCAAAACATTTCACGATAGCGTTTATACCACCTCTTACTACAATAAGAGGGAAAGTCTATGAAAAATTTGTCCTGGAAAGAAATTGGACAAATTAATGAACCTGGCTGTGAAAATTCCAATTCACACCAATTAAGGAATGTTCCTAATATTATTTCACTTATAATAATGTGTTTTAGGACACACACTACAATCACAAGGCAAGGACTTCTCTCTCACATGAACCCACATCCTAATGCCCTCTTACACACTCACGTGAGAGGGGCAGCAGCACCATATCACCAAGGGACCATTACCACACTGACAGTAATCAGTTGGCCTACATTCTAAATCCAGAAATGGATCACAATATTATCACTGTGGTTCATTTCCCCTCCAACCCCCTTCCCCCCAGTTTCCTCCCGGTGCACTAGTGGCTGCACTTGCAGTTTGTAAAGTCTATCAAGATTAAGATCGCAGATGACACCTGCTTCCCTCATGTGGCTCCACAGTAGGCATTGTGGTGTCCCTCCGTATCCTGTGCATCATAATCACCCCGGACCTCATAGGAGTAATATCAGCTCCCTAAAAATTAGTTCACAACGGAGGATACTTCCTGCAGCAGCCGAAGAAGTTCAACCAGTCCAAAGCCAGTGCTTTTACACTGCTATCATTGAGTTTATCCTGACTTGCTCCCTCACCATCTGGTACACTACCTCCACCAAAAAAGAAGGACCTGCACAATTCCAGGATCCTGAAGCAAACAGCAAAGATTACAGATTCCACCTGGACAGAAACTTTTTCAAAAACTCCCCTCTGGCAATAGCCTGGGCTCCATCAGAACCAAAACCTCATGCCACAAGAACAGCTTCTCCCTGACTGTAGTTGTCCTAATCAACAAGGCCCAGGTCCCCCACTAACACAGACTCTTGATGCTATCTGATTCTTGAATTATTTTGCACATTGCATTCATTCTTGTCAATTTTCTCATACAGAACATTTATATATATATATAAATATATATATATATATATATCCATATTACTTGTAGTGTATATTTATGAATCTTTTGAGGTAATTTGTCTTTTATGAGGTAATTTGTCTTTTATCTCACTATCTGAACCAAGACAAATTCCTTATATGTGAAAACCTACATGGTAATGAACAGATTCTGATTTAAAGGCAGAGGTAAAGACTTCATCTTGTGTGCTCAAGATTATTATCTAATCCTCCCAAGATAAAAACTTGAGCGCAGACAATTAAAAATAGGACAATTATCATTTCTGACTTGCATGGTGCCTGATGCTGATAAATAGTGCTATGCAAATTACTGGAGGCCACTAGGAGCATTGTCAAAGGAAAGGAGGAACCACACTCCACACATGATGTGAGTATATTTGCCTTTTATTTTTTAAATGTCAGGCTGACAGGTAAAAGTTGCTCACATCTGCTCATACTATGTAGTCAAAACCCACTCAGTTAACAAAACAATCAGCTGATCTGTGAGACAAAGGAATATTAGACAAGTGGCCATGAAAACCGTATGTAGGGTGAACAGGTGTCTCGCTTTGTGTTGTACTGCACAGGATTCTGACCCCCATCTCGTATGTTGAGATAATGTCCCGCATTTTCATTGGTCATTTGATTTTTAATGGTCAGAAATAAGATCACATGGATGAGTGCTAGAGTTTGTACTCTATTTAATGGAGCTACATCAAAAGCAGCAGCCTCGCTCATAGATGCACCATAGCCAAGCTTTCCTAAAAGCCTGACTTTCATCCAGTTGCTGAGATGAGAGCAGTGAAGGCGGTCATCAAGAGGCTGTGATAGCCATCAATCAAACTGTGCAAACGTGGGGCCAGTGAACTCCTCTGCCACGTCACTAAAAACAAGTTTACACTAACTTTGCAGATAAGGTAAAAGCTACCAGGCGATATCATGGCTCGCCATATCTTTTATATAGCAAAAGCTGCAGCCTGTGTTTTATGGCCTAACTGGTGTCCTGTGGAATCGACTACAGGACAAAGTATAGGCCTTGGTGTTCATGAGCCGAAAGACATAATACAAATGTTTCTTATTCAGTTAGACATTATATCAAAGTTTTCGGTTACCTCTCAGCATTGGTAAAATGTCCCTCTTTGTCCCCCACAATCGTCCTACTTGTCACACATTTGGTCTGTTTTCATCTGGTCACCCTAACCGTAGGCCTATGTCAAGTTTAATACGATTTAAAATAGATTTGACATGGTAAAATAACTAAATGCACTATGTTCCTATTGCAGCTGGAAAAAATAATGAAATACATCTGATAAGCTCACGTGTGTGGCCTTGAAATATGCAACACATCAACATTTAGTCATAGTGGCTCAGTTAGCTTGGCAGTACCTGCATCTGAATCATGGGACCGCAGGATTCAATTCTGGTTTGCACAGACAGAATTTTAGCACTTGTCATATAATGGGTATTTGAGTTGAATCCTGCAGTTCCTAAAATGCTAGATGCTGTTCCTGCAGTTCCTCAAATGCTAGATCCTGTTCCTGCAGTTCCTCAAATGCTATGCCAGATTTAGACCAAGATGAATGTATTTTATAATGTTCTATTACACTGCCGTATGGGTTTAGCTATAATGCCAGACTTTGAAATATGCAAGAATGATGTCAATACTTATTGGATGTTTCCAAGTTTGGCATTATAGCGTCCCCATATAGCAGTACAATCAGAAGCCACTGGAAGTACATTCAGTGGCGTAATAATTGTAGGAGTTGATGATTGGTGAATTAGTGTACATGTTGATTTATTATACTGTATATCATGGGAACCTGGTGGATTTTTGCTTTGTTTCAGTTGTGCAGATCTGTTTCTGCTTTAAAGATGGATAACACTTTTCGTGCTTTTTTGACTAGAAGTCTTGAGGGTAAAAAAGAAGGTTGAAATGCTTCTCATCAGCTGACTTAGGCATGTATTTTTATTTGAGATTTATGATGAGGCCAAGAGGTAGAGTTTATATTTGTTCTCTTTTCAGCCGCATTTAAACAAAAAACATTCTGTATTGGTTATGTTTTCCTATAGATCTAAAGAAACTGCACTTAGAACACATTGTAGGTACATTGGCTCTGTCCTCACGCAGGGGTACCAGAACAACGTTGGCTCTGTGGACAGGCACCAAATGTGGGCGCAATTGCGCATTATTGTTAATACTTTTCTCACAAGGGACACCAAGATAATGTTTGTACTTTCCTGACAACAGCACCAGTACAATGTTGGTGATCTCACCTGATTGAATAGGCTTAAACTATTCAACACAACAGCAGATCAATTACGTTGAACACATGGTGTGGTGTCTACCATTGTGGTCCAAATAAAATATAGATTACAAATCAGTCTCATAAAATATACTAAACTATCAATTTGGAACTCTGATTAATAACTGATAAATGAACTTCATAGTTACAACCAAAATGACCACATCATTAGCTAGTAATGGTTGAAAGTCTTTGGAGTAGAGTAGAGGTTGGCAGCATTCACTCTTGTGCAACATTAAATAGACCAGCACATGAAAAGCATTTATTAAAACATTCAGGTAAGGTAAACATTCAATATGTAATCTAACTAGATGTACCATGAACTAATGGTGTGTGTGTGTGTGTATGTATGTGTGTGTGTGTGTGTGTGTGTGTGTGTGTGTGTGTGTGTGTGTATGAGTGAAAGAGCTTTGAGTTTTCTTGCCGTGTGTGTAGCTATGTTAGAGGCCAATTCAAAGTATGTGTATGTGATCCGTGTAGGGTATTGGTGCCAGGGGGGTTAGTTTGCATGCAAGACTTTGCGTCTGTGTAGCATAACATCAACTTAGCAGTGTGGCAAAGCCAACTATCCAATAAAATAACTATGAAAAGCTGTATTTAGCTAACAAGAAATCTTTGGCTGGCCCTCTCGACTCTGTCGTTTAAGGGGAGAATTCGGTGCAGAAGTCATGACTCCATGCACAAAGAGAGAGCTTTAGTGTAGCTGGTCTTCAGGGAGGTGAGTGGTAATGGGAGTAAGAGTGGTAAGAGAAAGAACAAAGGAGAGTTAGAGTCTTGCTCACCAGGTCACAAGCATAGTGCAGGTGATATCGGGGTAACAGATACAGTTACAGGAGGTGATTGGAGGAGTACAGTCCGAGTTCATGATTAAATCACGCAATGAGTCCCAATTGTACCTACAACATATTATTACCAGTTTATTGACTTATATACCTATATATACTGTATGTGTATATATATACCTATATATACAGTGGGGGAAATAAGTATTTGAACCCCTGCCGATTTTGAAAGTTTGGCCACTTGCAAAGAAATGTGTGATCTAAAATTGTAATAGTAGGTGTATTTTAACAGTGAGAAACAGAATATCAACAAAAAAATCCAGAAAACTGCATTTTATAACTTTTATGACTTAATTTGCATTTGATGCAGAAAATAAGTATTTGAACCTCTAGCAAAACATGACTTAGTATTTGGTGGAATAACCCTTGTTGGCAAGCACAGACGTCAGACTTTTCTGTAGTTGGTCACCAGGTTTACACACATCTCAGGAAAGATTTTGGTCCACTCCTCTTTGCAGATCTTCTCCAAATCCTTAAGGTTGCGTTTTCAATGGGAGGGAATGAGGGAATGAGGTTCAAGCCCAATATTCCACGTTACATGGCCCCATCCATAGTCCCCTTGATGCAGTGGAGTCGTCCTGTACCCTTGGCAGAGAAACAGCCCCAAAGCATAATGTTTCCACCTCCATGCTTGACGGTGGGGATGGGGTCATATTCAGCATTCTTCCCCCTCCAAACGCGGCAAGTTGAGTTGATGCCAAAGAGCTTGATTTTGGTCTCATCTGACCATATCCTGTCTCCCAATCCTCCTTAGAATCATTCAAGTGTTCATTGGCAAACTTCAGACGGCCCTGTACATGTGCTTCCTTGAGCAGGGGGACCTTGCGAGTGCTGCAGTACTTCAAACCATTACGGCGTAGTGTGTTGCCAATGGTTTTCTTGGTGACTGTGGTCCCAGCTGCCTTGAGATCATTCACAAGCTCCCCCTGTGTAGTTCTGGGGTTATTCTGCACCTTTGGGATGATCACCGATACCGCACGAGGGGATATCTTGCATGGAGCCCCAGACCTAGAGCGATTGACAGTTGTTTGGTGTTGCTTCCATTTACGAATAATCAAACCAATAGTTGTCTGCTTCTCACCAAGCTGCTTGCCGATGGTTTTGTAACCCATTCCAGCCTTGTGCAGGTCTACAATCTTATCTCTGACGTCCTTGGTCAACTTTTTGGTCTTGCCCATGGTGGTGAGGTTGAAGGTGTAATGTATGATTCTTTGGACAGGTTTCTTTTATAGACGTCACCAGTTGAGATCAGGTGTACCTTGTTAGGCCTAATGAGGACTAATCTGTGTGCTTCTTAGGCACATAACTGGTCATTGGGAGCCAGAATTCTTGCTGTTTGCTTGGGGGTTCAAATACTTATTTTCTGCATCAAATACAAATAAAGTCATAAATGTTATAAAAAGCAGTTTTCTGGATTTGTTTGTTGATATTCTAGTTCACACTGTTAAAATACACCTACCATTACAATTATAGATCACAGATTTCTTTGCAAGTGGCCAAACTTGTGAAATCGGCAGGGGTTCAAATACTTATTTTCCCCACTGTATATACAGTATATCTTATTTGTTTTACTTGCTTGACTTCATTGAAAGGACAAAGGCAGAACCTTCCATGACTTTTGGGTCAAAATATTGAGAAACAGACCATAAGGATGTCAGGAGGAGCACAATGAGGTAGAGAGCAGAGTTGAGTGTTTAAATAAATTTGAAACTCCATGCACATGTGATCCTATAGACTGAACATGTTGTAGCATGCAGAGGTACTGCAGCGCTTCTGTGTGCTGATGAGAATGACGAGGCTATACATAGTTCACTGCCATAATGCTTTGGGCATGGGACTTGGTGGTGGTATTGGTCTGGATAATTTTAATCATGCCTTCCCCTTTGGTGTCCTCTATTAGCGTGAGTACCTGTTATCATTTCAGTCCCTGTGTTGTGTTATTTGAATATATATGCCTCCATTCTTCTGAACTGGCTCACCGCAGTGGACTGGATGTGATCTCGAAAAATTTGGTGATGAAATTCATTTTGTTTTTGCCAGTGATAATGAGTGATGCAGATTTATCTTGCTTTGGAACATTAATCCTCATCCACCCATCCACCCCATATGTTGTCACATCACAGAGCTTCTTGCCCAACAGAAGGTACATGCTGAGTTGTGTGACATGGTTTCCCCTACATTCATAGCCAGCACCCTATCTGGCAGACGCCACTTGGTGACTTTGGGGACTCTAGTGGTGAAATTAAATCATAGTCAAAAAACAACTGTCATGAGCTTACCAGTTAATTTATTTGAAGGTGTGAAGGTGAAGGTTATTTGAACATTTGTTTAAAAATATCACTAAATAACTATCACAATTGAACATATACCAAAAATTTGAAAGTGGTCGTGGACATATAAGCCTTCCTAATGACTGTGATGTTGTTGGCAATACTACAGACCATATCCACCCTTGGCATTATGCAAGTGCTAAGGTGACACACCCACTCTTCCAGTATTTACTTCCTCATACATTTACTCACTTCATGGTAAAAGCTATCATACCTTTTCAGTTTTTTACATACTTATTTTCTTTCATGTTTGTCCTGTCCGTTTTTTTGTACGTAAGCTGTGTAAGTTGTGTACATTAACTATGGAGGTCATAACTCTTCTTTCACTCCTACTTTGACATTACGTTACATAAGACTAGGTTTTGTTTTCAATTGTCACACACCATTGCTGATATTCTAACGGAAAAATAATAAAATGATATCCGACTCAAAATACAAACATTAAACCATATAAGTCTTTGGAGAAGATATATATTTAAGTTACTTTTGGGAGACAGTCTTGCTCGAGTGATCTTGTGATAGGACAAGAGACACTCTTATCACAGAGGTAAAACTTTCCACCAACAGGCTGGTGTGTACACTGTGATAGGAGACAGCATGAAGAGTGGCCGACTAGTGTCTTTGTCTCCTCTTAGCAGCAAGACTCTTTTTATTAGTGGCACCTTGGTGGTGGAATGACTAACCTAGTGCTGTCTGTTCCAGCGACAGCCTTGATACATTCAAAAAGTGTTTTAAAACTCACCTATTGTTATTATCATTATTATAATAATTATTATTGTAATAATTTATGGTTTTACTTTAAAGTATACTTAATTATTTTATAGTTATTTTATTCTTTTGTTCTTTATTTTGATTTTAATTTTCTAATATTTGTTTTTTCTCTAATGTTTCATAAGTCGCTTTGGATAAAAGCATCTGCTAAATGTCTTAACAATAACTATAACTATAAATGACATGCTCTACCCTGTATTGTTTTTTTTCTGAGGACAAACATTTGTCTTTATTTTAATGTTTGTCAGTCTACTATTAATTTATACCCTGGTACACACTAAGAAATCAAAGAACAGAAATAGATCTAAAAAGGTACCAGTGCTTTGTCGCTCCAACTGTACCCTCTCAGGGTAGGTGCACTGTTCCTTTATAATAAGTAGATTTTTGTACCTTCTTGTCTGTCCCCATAAAGAACCTTTCCGCACCCCTAATGACAAAAATCTACCCATTGGAAAGGTACAAAATTGGTGCCTCCATCAGCTTGGCTTCATGATGACCACCTTGTCATCTGTTTCACTCTCATCACTGGACAAAAGGCTAGTAGCTGTTTCCTGTAAGGCTGCAAGATAAGAACACATTGTTTTAAAAATCAGGCCTTATATCTGAAAACCAACTAATAAACATCTAAAAATGATTCAGGTACAGTTTGAGGGGCGCAATATCTTATCTTGCCAATAGAAATGCATTGTAATTGGCCATTTGTTGTGGGAGCCAATGGCATTGTGTCATTTAGTTAAAGATTTCTCTCACATAATTTCTATATTATATGTGTGTGCTATATATATTATAACATCACCATGTTTCTGTTTTTCACCATGTAAGGTCCTTAATGGGATGGTATCTATATACCCTGGAGTTCATGTATCACATTTTCTTTAGTCTACTCTTCACTACTTCACACATACATTTTTTCTCACTCTTTTGCCTGTCTTGGGCCTGTCTGATCACACTGATTCACACAAACTCATACACCCAGAGATCTCCCCTGGTGGTGGGTGGAGGTACTGATCACACTGATTCACACACACTCATACACCCAGAGATCTCCTTTGGCGGTGGGTGGAGGTGTGAGTGGTGACCAGTGCTGGGCACCATACCAACAGCAGACATTCCACCAGGGCCACAGCGTAGAGAAGGAAATGACCTGCGACGTTTCACTGACTAAAACAGCGTTACAAGGGGAGGGCTCTGAGGCATAGGGTGGAGGGATTCCTGGAAAATGTGTTTATTGTGGCAACACTAGATTTCAGTTGGTTACCATTAGTGCAATACATGAACTAAGAGAACCTCAAGTGAACTGTGTGAGTAGACTTATGACTTGTGCAAACTTTAGGAGATACAGCAGCAAACATTTTACATTTACATTTTACATTTAGTCATTTAGCAGACACTTTTATCCAAGGCGACGTACAAGGGACAACATGTTGGTTTTTAATTCCTACAAGTTGCCTTGCCAAAATCATGGCCTGGACAGTCAAGCAACATTTTTGATTGAATTTTCCTTTTTCAAGGAAAACCATATCTCACAGAATTGTTGCCCGTTTATAATAATTGGCTATACCTTAATGCCACCATCTAGTGGCGGTGATAATCAAGTCAACAAGCAGGTTGCATGTACATACATATACAGTATATATATATATATGCTGAACATACTGAGCTTTGTCATTATACATTTTAATGAAACTTTAAATCTTTATTCAAATAATGCCATAATATATTATATGGAATAATGATGTTATATATTTTTTTTTATATTCTACTGTAACATCATATGAACAAGGTGATTTCCAAGTTAGGAATAAGTGACCACAGCACACAGCCCTAACATAATAAAATAAATAAAACCGAAAAGCTAAGAAAAATGGCATATCCCAGCTAGTTATTGGTAGATTTTGATAACCTTGATTTCCAAATCTACTGAATTCAACGTAAAAGTCATAGTTGAGGTCAAGACCCTTTTATCACCTGGAAACAAAAAACACATCTATCAGCAACTAAAGAACTGGTTTTGATGATCTTTGTTTTTGTCGGTAAAGAACACATTCCATATTATGTGGCCACGCATTATTAACTCATGGCCACTACTTAATTATCTAATTCCATGCCTTACTAACTTGTGGCTAAGTTATTGATCTTGATTATTGAGGCCACGCAATAATAACTCCTGGCCACACAATAATATTTTTCCCACCAATGTCAATTCAATGGCAGTGTGCAGTATTTAGTTTATGTTGAAACAGTTCAAGAGAGGTGGTGATTCAACTGTATGATCATTTTGGATGTAGTTTAGTAGTTTGTAGTTTAGACAAAATTGACATTTCTATGAAATTGGCCAGTTATGGATTGAAAATGGCTTGACACGCCATCTACTGTTAAAATCATACTGATCCTTGCGAGGTCGATGCTGATGTGGGGCTCATTTATGTCATCAAAGGTTATAAAAGTTAAGCTGATTGTAATTATTTACAATAATGCTCCTCTCAACATTAATGAGTAAGCCAGGGGTCTTCAACCTTTTTCAGCCCAAGGACCCCTTGGCTGAGAGACACTGAGCAGGGACCCCCACCCCTGCCGCCCCAAATTTAGGCCTGATATTCATATATTTTATTTGGAACTAAGTGTCAGTCACACGCACACGCACACACACACACACACACACACACACACACACAACCCCCTACACATGTTTGAACAGAATTACACATCAACTGTAATACACAACTCGTTTCAATTTATTCTGTTTATTATTGACATTTTTTCTCCCTTACAGTTAGCTCTGTATTAAAGTATGGAGGGACAAATAATTGTAATAGCTTGAGAAGTTTAAGTATGGATGAAATATCGCATACCTAGTGAGAGGCCTGACCCTGGTCAGTGGCACAGAGCTTGTCCATAGGTTGTGAGGCAGAGTGCCATATCAGCCTCAGGCTGCAGTCTAGTCTATTTGCTCTTCAGGTAGGCAAGAGAGGAAAATCCACTTTCACAAAGATATGTAGTAGCAAAAGGTTCTTTTACTTTAGCTGTAAATTGAGGGAAGTCTTTCTGGCAAGAAATCCAGAATTGGATGAGTGGTCTTGTGTCGTATGTATTGTGCTGTATGTGCTGTCAGTTCAATTAGCTGATCTCTGTCCTCAGAAGATTGTTGGGATCGAGTCAGAGAGGGCACTTTCCATGTTTCCATCTGTGGAGGACTCCTCACCTAACCCACACAAAGGTTCCCTGGATTCCGCTCCAGGTTTTCATCTCCAACTCCAGTCCGGGTTCCCTGGATTCCGCTCCAGGTTTTCATCTCCAACTCCAGTCCGGGTTCCCTGGATTTCGCTCCAGGTTTTCATCTCCAACTCCAGTCCGGGTTCCCTGGATTTCGCTCCAGGTTTTCATCTCCAACTCCAGTCCGGGTTCCCTGGATTCCGCTCCAGGTTTTCATCTCCAACTCCAGTCCGGGTTCCCCAGGTTTTGTGGCAGGTGCGGCTCAGGTGCAGCCCAGATCCGGCCGAGATGCGGCCCAGATTCGGATTTTCGTCATCAGCATTTTGTAAGGTTTATCTGGGATTCGAACTCCCATGTGGCAGACGAGATATCTACCGCTATGCTATGGGGAGATGTTCAAAATGGCATACGGTCACGGAATTACATGAATCACAATAATGATTTTGCTGCATTGCAATTTGACCCACACACACACAGACAAATGAAAATGCATAATGAATTGAAAATAGAGTGTTTGATGAACCTGATTGAGATTTAGTTTGAAACAGTGTTACTCTGATAATCAACTCATCTTACATTTATCATTTACAGCAAGCAGTTTTTTTGTACTTCTACTGATCCTTCACAGCAAGCTATTTTTGTTCTGTCAGGGATTGAAATTCTGGGTTATTTCACTAAATTAGGAACCTTTCTAAGCAAAAAAGACAGAGCGGGCCCAAGCATAGACATGAATACATGTCTATGGGCCCAAGCCCCTCTCAGGTGTGGACAATCCAGCAAATTATGCCCATGCACCACCCATAGTAAGTGCCATAGTGCCACTGTAAGGCCAGTGGCGGTGCACAAGGGCGAAACTGGGGCCAGTGGTTCCCCGACTTTTCACGGCAGGCCCACCACCACCATATTGCAAAGATTGAGACACTCACATATTACCTGCAAGAGCCCATCAGCTTTTGCATAGCTCATCAATAATGGGTAATATTTGTTTGATGCTGAAGCACAATAAAGGCGTCACATCAACCACTATGTTCGTTATTATGAGTTATTTATTTTTCTAACCTAGCTAGATCTGATAGTGTCTGTGAATTTGTATCCAGTTTAGTTACCTGTGATTCATTGTCTCTCTCGAGAGAGGGACATACGTGCCGTTTCCTCAAGAACCTGGCGAGAAGTTTATTTATTAATGATGGCTAAGAAGATACGTACTAATCAGCCTATACAGCAGGTAAACATTACGAAGTCTGTGATACTGACATTGACAAGAGTCTTCTATATTGTCTATTTTTGGTTACCTAAACAATTATCTATTCGATAGCCGCGAAATTTGAAAGCAGCACTCTCAATTTATAACAAACAACTCACTTTAGAGCTGCCCTTGCTGTCCGGAGTTCCTAATAAAAACTGCATAACGAAGCTAGCATCGTACATTATTGTTATCGTTACAATGCTAAAATGTATAACTTGTGGCTATGCTGATGTGCTATGCAATAGGCTTTGCGACTCCAATTAACCTGTTTATGTGTGTGGGGGAGGATCTGACAGAGAGGCAGAGGTTTGCGCTAACCGTATGAATAGTGCGACACCCACAGTACACCGAGTTATTCCGAAATGTTCAGCTGGGGAGATGGATCGAGAGGACAGTTGGGCTCACCTCTGTCGAAGGATCTCACATGTTTTGATGTACCACAACCTGTCGCATTTTGCTCAGAAACTATTTTTGATGCTTCCTGCGGAGAACAGCATACCCTTTTTCTTACGGTTGATGGCCGAGTCCTTTCATGTGGTCGCAATAATAAAGGGCAACTGGGAAAAGGGAAAAGTAAAGATTCTAAAGGTAAGCTAAACACTTAAACCTATGACAGAAAGACAGGTATGAAAAAATGACCCAAATAAGTATACCTAAACAAATAAAGTCCTACTAAAATAGCCTAGGCTGTCAGAAGTAGGAGCAGAAGTAAGATCAAACACTAGGCAATTTCACTGAGTTCTGTGGTTGTTCTCAAATTACCTATTTTATTTGATTGAAAAGTTTATTCCAGTTTATTAGCTGTTGCAGTGTTATAGAGGGAGCCATTGATATATCAATCAATTTCATAAAGTTGGGTGCATGACCTACGTATTTTCTTTTAGAATCGGTAGCAGTCTAACATATTTAGGCTAGTGCAGAGCACAGGCGACGTGTTTCAGTTTCGTTTCTTCATCTGGTTTTGGAAGATGAAACCTTGCATCCAGACCAGTCGATACGCAAGTGGCTGGCAATTCACACCCACACACCCTCCCACACATACACAGACACCCACTTCATTGAATAGTATACCTGTTCTTTACAAATCATATGTCTTTTTTTTATTTATTTTTAAACTTTTTTTAAACTTGTTATTGAAAAACACAGATTAGAAACATAGATTAGTTAGTAGAGTTACATTAGTTTTTATTTTAACATTATTAACAGATTAGAAACAGTTTATTCATGACCTGTCTAAGATTATATCACCATCCTCATAATAAACGGCATATCCTTTTTTTCCCCAGTGGTAGAGGGCCTGGAGGCAGTGGCGGCAATAGCATGTGGTCAGGAGCACTGTTTGGCCCTCTGTGAGTCTGGAGAGATCTACTCCTGGGGTCGTGGTGATGAAGGACAGCTAGGGATAGACTATCAGCGGTCAAAGATGTCTCAGCCACAGTATGGCAACTTTGTCGACTAATTATTGAGGTATGTGGTAATAGTGTAGGCCTAGAACAGTAATTCATTCTTTCTTTCTTTCTTTCATTTTCAGATGGGTTAGGATACAAGCTCCCTGGCCAGTATTGATCACACAAGTTGCTTGTGGAAAGGTTCACTCGTTGGCTCTATCGTCAGGTAAATATTGAACATATTGAACCAAAAATGATATGATGATAATTAGGAGTAGTAGTAACACGTGATTGACATTTTAATTCTTGCAGGAGGGGAGGTTTTATCATGGGGTAAGAATAGCCATGGTCAGTTGGGTTTAGGGAAGGCAGTGGATGTCCAGACCGTGCCTCATCTAGTTTGTGCCCTTCTGGGGGTGCCTGTGACTCAAATCTCCGCTGGAGGAGCCCACACGCTGGCCCTCACACTCCATGGACTGGTATATTGCTGTGGGGCCAACAATGCAGGGCAGCTGGGCCTTAACAGGGTGGATGAGAAAGGTACAGTGAACTTTTACACGCTCTTTTGTAAAGTATGACATTAAAAGAGTTCAAGGATATACGTGGTATAGAGGTTAGCAGACACTTGTATACTATTTGACAGTCTCCCTCTTTAAGTCTCTCTCTCTCTTTGCCGTCCTGACAGGTCGCTTTGGGATATGCTCAGTGCCTGCCCTCAGAGATCGTGACATAAGGTCTATCTGTTGTGGAGAAGCACACACTGCTGTTCTCGCCGGGGTACACAGACATGCACGTGCATGCACGCGCACACACACACACGCACAGAGAGAGCGAGAGATAGAGAGACTGTGGAATTATTTATCCATTTTGTGAAATCAGTACCTTTATTAACTTTAACTGTCATTGTGTTTCGATGCCTAGAATGGACATGTTTACACCTTTGGAGAGGGGGCCAAAGGCCAGCTTGGACACAGCTCCACAGCCAATGAGCTTCAACCCAAGATGGTGGAAGGCCTAGATTGGCCAGCCTCACAGATAGCCTGTGGCAGGTTGTACTTTATTTGTAAACAACAGAACTCCTTGTAGTGTATCTTATATGTAAGCAGAAGCATATTTGTGTTATTGACAAAACATTCTATGCAGGCTGCAGGTTATCATTCATTGGCTTCTGTGGATGCCACAGGGTTTGCCACTAGTTTAGCATTACAGAAAAAAGTTTTGCTTAAAAACACAACATCCATATTGACATTACAATGCTCCTGAAGTTGCGATGTACAGTCATGTTTAATTATTGTCCATCCCACTACTAAATGTTCACCTCTCAGACACTAAATGTGGGTAGCCAACTGGCATGTCAGTTTCGGTATTAAGGTTGAGGCAGCTCATCGCTTAAACGTTACCTTTGCAGCCACCACACATTGGTGCTGGGATCTTCTAATCGCCTTTGGGCCTTTGGGAGTGGAGTGAGAGGGCAGCTGGGGAATGGCCGCTCAGAGAACAGGACACAGCCCACGATGGTGGAACCGACCTGGGCTGGTGTGGAAGTACAAGCAGTCAGTGGTAATGTAGACCTCTATCACAAGATGGCAGTTATTATTTAGCTGTTTTTACTGTGCCCGTCTTTAGGCAAGGGATTTGATGAATATGTTTTATTTTAACTAAACTGTCTCATCAACAACTAGATTTAAAAATCTCAGCGGGATGGAGTTCCAACTTTGCTTTCTCCCGACCTGAGAGGGTAGGTGTCATAAGCAGTGCTGGCAATAACATGTACAATTTCAGGCTACATTTAATATGGTGATAATGGAAACTATTATAATGAAACAATAACATTCCTGTACCATGGCTATTAATTCCTTCAGGCAACGTCAGCACTGCAACCAGTTGGAAAACTGAATGATGCCCAGCTGCAGAGATGGCTAACAATGACCACTGGTGATCAAAACCGCGCAGAGGCCGAAAGGTTTGTTTAGTTGTCTTTGTACAGCCACCAAACTCACAACACAGTGAGATACATTAATACATTTAGTATGCAAATACATTGATTAGCTTACTGTGGATTCTTACAGAATGTTCAGGATATTTTCATCAAGTTCAAGTCTTGTGGGAAGTTTCATAAAGGACATGTAAGTTATTATGTCACCTCCAGTACAACAGGATCAGGTGGAACTGATGAATGCACTATATTGTGAGTTCCGGAATAGAAGGTTTAATCATGTATGTTCATTTATGTGGTCTCAATAATTGCAGTGAGCCTCAAGCTAAGATGACAGCAAATTCTGTTAGAGTAGACTTACAAGCTGCAAGTGAGGCATTTGACAAACTGCTGCAAGTTCCTTGGATCCGCAAAGCAGTTAAGTCATAAACCATTTTAATATTACATTTTGCAATAATCAATTCTTATAATCTATGAATAGTGTCTATGAAGATACTATGTTACAATGATACAATGTTTTCTTTTTACTGATATGTTTTCTTCGGTCCTCACAGATAAACATCAAACCACTGGTGGACATTCTTTGTTGTTTTTCATCAGCTATGAAGGCAGCAGACATCTTCCTACTACTTCCTATCTGTCCCCTTCTCCATGAAGACCAGAATGTCATTAACCTGGTTCTGGTTCTCGCAGTGACCATAACTAACCTTGGTGACTCTGTCATGGAACTTCTACGTAAGATCATGTGACCCTTTGATAACCGTGCGGCGTGTCTATGGCGCGTTGGTTCAGTGGTTAGCGTTGCTGCTTTTGGTTGACTAGGGTTCGATTCTCGATCGCTGTAAGTGGACTGACTGTACGTCGCTATGGATAAAAGCATCTGCTAAATACCTGGCCTTTACCGTTATCTTTTGATAACCTTGTCTGGTTGCCATCCATCTGATTTGCATGTGACCTGAGGAAAAGACATGTGACCGCTGTAGTAACTGCGATTATGTTGAGATTGATGTAGTACATATATGCTGTGTGGACATGATAATGAACCAAATAATGTTTGATCGTTCAGAAATCTAGTTTAGAAATCTGCTGTGATATTTGGATCCTCCTGCTTTGACTCATAAAGTCACACCAGACCACCAAAATCTCATGAAACGCAATTCAGTGACTGAATAATTAGATTGAATTCTTTCTTACCCGATAGGGTGCTGAGTTTTATTTCAACTTCAATTGTTTTCCTCTCTTCTGGTCTTATTGTGAAGTCAATAACTGAAACATTAGTACATTAAAGCAGTTGGACATAGTACATGACACAGTGATGTCTGTGACACACAGAGGGCTGGTGGGGATCCATAGGGAAAACAATGATGTCCAAGCACATCCAGGTGTGGAAAAACGCCCTGTCCTTCCTCCTGAGAGCCGGCCTGTTGCATCACTACAACCCTGGTGTAAAGGCTACTCTCGAGGTCCTTAAGTGCCTTCACAGAGTGAGTGTTTCTTTAGCCATCTGATGGCATTTCATGAGTCTAAGAAACATAATGTTGAGGTACTACTGCAGTATTGCAGGAATGGAAAACCTGATTACCACTGCTCCACTACACGGTGCACAATAAAAGGGTCAACTAATTCATGAATGGTTACTTCATTTGTGCACATAGATTTGGGGTAGATTAAAGATAATTTGTGGGACCTTACGCCACCTGGGCCACCTTCATTAAAAATTACTCATTTGTATAACTGTGAGGTCTGCTGTGTGTTCTGGTTTATTAGTAGTGTTGTCTATCCATCCATATTGTCAAAATAAACCCCCTCTCATTTGGCCAGAATTGAGGCTTGGTAATTCAAACCCATAAATTCATAAAATCAGGTACTTGTACTAAGACTTACTGAGCTTTGAACATCTACCTGCTCAGCTTTGTCTTAACAACGGGAGTGTCATAGTGTTGTAAATTTCTCTCATTTTCTCTGAAGGCTAACAGGAAAGCTGAGATGTCTAAGCGAGTTCATTTCACTGATTTCTACATAGAGGAACTTGGCCAAGACTCCATCATGCTTCAGACAGATGTGACATTGTGGAGACAAATTAAGTGGTCACAAGTGCAGGTATTAGTTCCAAATATTCGAACTATATTCCAATATCTTGATGAATTTGCATGGATATTAATATTTTGATTGTCTGTTTCCTGTAGGAAGTGGAACTGACACCTCCGATTTTCTGCCGTTTTCCATTCCTCTTAGATCTTCCGAGCAAGGTGCTAATTTACCAACATGATGCTCAGGTTACAAAGGTATACTTCTTTCTCCTCAATTATTATTCTCAATATATTTTTATGCTATTCAATATTCTTATTACTCATCATTAATCATTTGAGCGCCTTACCTTGTAACTTGTCTATGAAAGCTAAATGATGTCACCCACTCAGAATAACAGATACGCAGTTACTTGACTTACTAGGAAATAGGAAATAGCTTATTAGAATTTGTTACAGCATGAACCTAGGGGTGAAAGGTATCCCTTGGAGTCCACATATGATGGATAAGAATAAAAACCTCATACAGCCATTCACAACACTCGCATCTTTGCTTTAAAGACATAATCCTGACAGTCTGGGTTATTTGTATGTCAGGCATCCCACCAGCTGATCCATAATGCTCACCAAGCATCCACTGGGACTGTAGGTCCTAACGTCTTCCCTGCGGAGGTACCTACTCCTGTGTTCAAGCTCAAAATCAGACGCACCCATCTCTTGGAGGATACATTTAGGCAACTGGGTGCCACTGACCATGAAAACTTCCAAAAACAACTGGTGGTAAGCACATTTTGCTTGTGGATCAACTGGTTTAGCCTGTGTTGTTAGGAATGACAAGGACGATGATAGCTTTATCTCTGATATTCATTGTCATTTTGCATTTTGTGTTTACTGCATTCGTGGTAGAGGTGTCTAATAATGACATGTTTTTAGGTCCAGTTTGTTGACAAGTCACAACTGACACTTGTGGACCAAAAGGATTTTTTCCTTCACACGTTTGATGACTTGTCAAAGTCTGACTTTGGCATGTTCATGTACGATGACACCAAAACTCTTGTCTGGTTCCCATGTAAGGTAAATGATTTCCCTTTTTTGACCACAGAGAGCCGTCTATCTTGTACTCTGTTGTACTCTTCCCTATCGGTTGACCTTTTCTCTTCCCAAACAGCCAAAACATGAAACCAAAAGGTACTTCCTTTTTGGAATACTTTGTGGTCTAGCCTTGAACAACAACAACATTGTACACTTGCCCTTTCCTCTGGCTATGTTCAAGAAACTTCTGGGTGTCAAAGTAACACTGGAAGACCTGACTGAGTTCAGTCCTGTTGTTGGAGAGTAAGTATGCACACACGACTTGATAAACATTAACCGGTTGATGGAGTTATTATTTATTACTAATGCAATACTAGTGCAACATATGTCTTTGGATTGTCTTCATATGTGTTTTGTTTCTGAAGGAGCTTGCGGTACATCTTGTACGACTATACTGATGATGACATTGAAAATCTAGACATGACCTATTCAGTAAGCATTTTTTTAATTAAGCACAATTGTAGTTAACTGCAAGCATACAACCAAATAATTAGCAGCCACATGAAATAAATTCATGTATATCATATAAACAGATTACCTGGGATGACACTGAAGTGGAGCTGGATCCAAAAGAAATGGGAAAACCTGTGACAAGCAAAAACAAGTACTTCACATTTACCTTTTTTTTTATCCATTTCTAATGACACTGACTGAGGTTGATCTTCTCATGTTTTTACCTCCACGTAATCAGTGTAGCCATCCAGATACAGACACGGATTTCTCTTTTGTCATATTTCCCTGTCCTTGCCAACAGGAAAGAGTTTGTGCAGGCCTATGTGAACTATGCCTTAAACAAATCAGTGGAGAGGGTGTTTGAGGAGTTCAAGAGGGGCTTCTTCAAAGTGTGTGCCAGAGACGTGGTGGAAATGTTCCACCCGGAGGAGCTGAGGGGGATGATGGTGGGGAGCGAGGACTACGACTGGGACAAACTCAAACAGGTGATTAATCCACCTATTATGACTATGCAGTCTTACAATGGCGTTACACTGGGCTACCTCATAGGTAGTATTCTTTTCAAATATCACTGTGAATTTGAAACTCTGGGCATATAATGTGTGTTATGGATGTTTGGCCCTGATGAAAAGCTGTTTTTTATTGAAACAGTGTCTAGAGTATCATCGGCTTTATATCTATATCACTGTTGCTGCTAAAAACAGTAGCTACATTATCTATCTATATAACTGTTGCTGCTAAACATGTAGGCCATTCGGCATATCATTTCATTTTTGTTTTGTTTTGTTATTACACTGCTAAACTCTAAAATTTAATTCTCATGTAGAACACAGTTTATGAGAGCGGATACCATGGAAACCACCCTGTGATTAAAATATTCTGGGAGGTTTTTGACGAGCTTTCTCATGATCAAAAGAAAGCCTTCCTCTGTAAGTCCAGCACACACATTCCAAAGATAGTATTGGTAGACAATCTCAGGACATAACAGGTGCATGGATGTCTGATCCTATTCTGTTTGTTTTTCTTCTTCTTTTTTCTCCTTCGCCACTTACTCTCCCTCTGTCTTCTACTCATCCCTGTGCTCTTTAAGTGTTCCTGACTGGCTGTGGTCGCGTGCCAATCTTGGGCATGGATCAGATTAGGATGACCATACGCGCCTGGCATGAGTCATCTCAGGATCATTTCCCACAATCCCTCACATGTCATGCCATCCTGGACCTTCCCATGTACAAGTCCAAAGAGAGACTCCAGACTCTGCTCACTGAGGCTCTGAACCACAACAGAGGCTTCTGGGAAGAATGAGGAGCCCTCACATGCTGTCACAGAAATATCTCTTGCATCACACATGTATCGCACGTATCACATTGCGTATGTATCACATGTTTGTATCACACATTTTAAAATATTAATGAAACCTTTTCAGTTTATGTAGGCTCTTAAAAAATATATAAGATTCACTTTTAAATCATCTCATTGTGTTACTCATGTGCACTAAAAGATGCTGTTTCTTTGATTAAGTTTATTATTTACAGATAAGTGACTATTTAGCAATGCATGACTATGATTGACAGCACTGTATGTTGCATTTTTGACGTATGGCTGCACAGTACTGGAACAGCATAAATGACTTACACTAATTTTGCACATGTAATGTACCAACAGAGAACTGTCATCATCATGAGTTACAATAAAGGCCTGATGTACTCTTAAAATGTGACCTATATTTAACTATGTTTTCCTTCCACCATGCAATAATGTTTAAGTGTACTCATGCTCATTTTACCTGTAAAATGTATTTATTGATAACACAAGCAGAGTCCAGTCCAGAGTTTGGAACTTGACAGCCAAGAATCTAGTAAGGAGATTCTGTGAAGGTTCAGTGCACTGTAAAAAAAAAAATCATAGACGACTGGGACTATGACTGGGACAATCTCAGACAGGTCAAGCAAAAACAGGTAAATCCAGTCTTGCATCACAGGCAGTTCCTTGATAAGACAAATGATGGAATGTATTTGAAACTAATCAGTATTCATTTCCAGAATCAGATAAAGCAATGTAAGTTTACCAAAAAAGGTGATCCTCACGGGCTCAGAATCCCACTGTCTTTCATCTCCAGTTGCCTCATGTCCACGTGCTTTATTTCATTACATAACTACAATAGCACACAGTGGAGCATATTCCTCTGCCAAGGGCAAAGGCTGTCTCTTTCAACGTTAATGAAAGCGATACTGAATTTATCCGGGTGTAATGTTTGCGAAAACGGAACTAAATTTCGTGTAGGCTAACCGTGAGTTCCATCCGTTCCCAAATGTAATGGGTTCTTCCTACACGTTTCTGCAAATTTTCTTGAAAATCTGGCAAGTAGGTATTGCGTAATTCTGCTAACAAACAAACAAAACAAAACAAAAAGACTTTAGTTTGTACACACTTTATATAAATATATATCAGTGATGAACAATTTATGTAGTTTGTACAATAGTGAGCCTCTGGAAACCACTGTCAAGTTGGTAATGGCCATGAATTTACAGAGGTTATTAAGCAATCTCTGAATCTCTGTATTACCATCATGTTCCTTAAACATGTTTAAAGGTCAAATATTTCCCTTGTTTGGAACATGTAGTAAAATATCACTGTTTTGCATGTGCAACTTGAGTATGTTCTTTGAGGATGTTTTAGTGTACTGTGTACATTATGTCATTATGTCAGTGCTACAAGTCTGACAGACATAGCACTCTCCATATTATAAGGTTTGTTTCAGAAAGAAGGCCTGTGGCATATGGGGGATACATCAGTAGGTTGTACAAAGACACACGGACAAGACACTACACTTTGTAATGATGTCTGGCTTCACCTGCATTTACACACAGTGTGCTGCTACTAAATGTGTGGTGTGAATATGAACTCTTGCAGACCACTTTCCTCCCTTCCTTAGTGATCTTGACAGGCTTTGACTGGGGGCCTATTGGGATGGAACAGATCAAGATGCAAGTAAGTCCTGCCAAACTCTACACTCGATAATCTCCCAGAAGCCATTCCTTACTGATGCTCCACCCATACCACTGCAAGGAGACGGTGCGGACCAGGTTCGGTGAAGTGCTGCACCACAAGAGAGGCTTCTGCTTGTGGGATGAGGGTATATGTCATTTGTCATTTGAAGCCTATATCGGGTAAATACTAAAACTGCACAGTATCAAACCGATTCACTAATCATGGTGATTAATGAAGAACTTTAGACATTGGTGGTATCCAAAAAAGTTTAACAAATGTTAAAATGAATGGGCAAGGGTTCACAAGGCAATGTATTGAGTTTGTATGACTATCCAACACGGTCCAACATGGTCACTGTTCACCCTGAAAATATGTTATTAGCCTAGTCGTATTTCCTGAACATGAAAATTAAAAGAGAAAACACACCCATATAGGACGTGCAACTTAATTAAGATTTTAAGACCCACTCTATAAATGAGCTGGTGCATTCCATGCTCATCACAACCATATTTATTTGAAGTATATATGGGGAGTATCATATGGGGAAAAAAGCACAACAATATTCAAATGTCACTTTTTCAAACATTTAGAGAGGTATTCATGTAAGGATAATGTTTGGCAGTAACACAAAGTTGTTGAATAATATAAATGTTTAATCTAAATGTAAATGTTAAATATAAATGTAAATGTTAAATATAAACGTAAATGTTCAATGTTATATATAAATGTTAAATATAAGTGTTAAATGTAAATGTTAAATGTAAATGTTAAATGTAAATGTAAATGTAAAATGTTAAATGTTAAATGTAAATGTTAAATGTTCAGTCTACATGTCAGATTTGAAGACTGAACCTTACAGTATTTACGGTAATTGGCTTTCATAGTTTTCACGTCACGTCAGAATTACCAGCTTGCGGGCAAGAAATACACTCCACAGCTGTCTACCACTGGAATTTATACAGGAACTGACCATCTTTCATTCAAGATTATTTAATATATCAGTTATACAGTTGTTGCTCGGTTGGCTGTTCAAATCGGCGAGGAGACAAGCCCGGCTGTTTCCAGCTGATTGTAGACGTCTTCTGGGTCAACTTTTCTCAGGCGGGCAGTAAAGTAGCCTTATTTTTGGAGCTTGCAATAAAAGCAGTAACCCTGTTTTGGTCGCCTCATTTATCAGAATAACTACCTAAAACGGGAACAGATCAAGAAATAAAGTCAAGAAACAAAGCATCAACACGATTAAAATTGGATTACCCGGTTTCTGCTCTGAGATTGCGACAAGTACCTAAGCAAGTAGGCTAGGCTACTGTATTTTGTCATCCAACTGGTAATACTACAATGCCAGTAGAAAATACATGGGAAGATAATTTCAGTTGTCATTCGCCAGACCAGGTGGTTGTACTTGTGTTAACCAGGAAATTGTGTCAAATGATAAAGAACAGTGTTGGGTAGGCTAAAGGCTGCTAGCTAACAGCATGTAGCTCACTAGCTGGTAGCTAGCTATTGAATGGCAATCATCTTTGCTCTGATAATGAAGATGTTTATTAGTTTTCACCTTCCAGACGACATCGTTATGAACCCATCCCCTTCTGAAAATTAAATAACTATCTGTGATTTTGGTAGGCTTTCAGTTTTTGAGGTGTGTAGGGGGACGGATTTTCTATTAGATAGATGTAAATATCTCCAAACTGGAGCTCAGGCAGGGACTTCTACGACGTTATAGAAATACAAATATCAGCGGGTGCAGTAAAGGGATCACAGGTTCCCAAAATGTAATTTTTTTCTAGATATCTCTGTCTGGCTATTGTGGTATGATCTGTGTTTGATGGCGATCGTAATTGAGTAGGCTGCGCTGCTCGACGATGTCCACTGTTGGTCGACATCTTCGCTTTTGCCCGCAAGGTATCCCTTTTAGTGTGACTGAAAGCTATGAATTACCGTAAATATTGTAATGTTTTGTCGTCAAGTCTGACATGTAGACTGAACATTTACATTTAACATTTACATTTACATTTAACATTTACATTTAACATTTACATTTAGCATTTGATATTTGTATTTACATTTAACATTTACATTTAACACTTATATTTAACATTTATATATAACATCGAAAATTTACGTTTATATTTAACATTTACATTTACATTTAACATTTACATTTATATTTAACATTTACATTTAACATTAACATTTAGATGAAATATTTATATTATTTAACAACTTTGTGTTACTGCCAAAAATGATCCTTGGAAAAGTTATCGCATGAATTTACATGAATTTATCTCTAAATGCTTGAAAAGTGACATTTAAATATTGTCATGCTTTTTTTTCCATATGATAATGCTAAATGTACCAAAACTGAGCAGGATTTTCGAACGTGAAACATTTTACAAACGGCGCCCCATAAATAGCCTTCAACACTTTCATTTTCATTTCGTTTGATTAGCCACAATGACACACAGGTGAAATTACACGGACGACATAAGTATCTAAATACATTGCTTGAAGTCACTAGCTGTCTCCAAACCAGCAAGTTTCATTTCTGTTGTAGCCTAGGCGATTAGTTTCATTTTCCTTCTCGACGTCACCAACACTACCTACGTGTTGACTTGCCTTCTCGTGAACACTCACAGATGGCTCTCAGATTACTCAGAATTATGACTGCTAGTCTATGTTTTTGATGTCCTTGCCAGTAGTAGGCTAATTGTCGTTATTACATGTAGAACTACACCTATCAGTTTAAGATGTATTGTTGGGGGGAGGTTAAACTTCAAGAACTTAATATTCTTAACAAGAAGGATAAATACTGTCAGACATCCGATGTGGTACAGGTGGCTGTCCCCGCAGCAGCAATCAGCGACCTCTCTATTGGAGAACGAGTGACCGCGATCCTGAGGGAAAACGGAAGTGCATCAGTGGCTGTGAGATTAAACAGTCAAAAGAGAGCATCGTGGGAACAAAGTAAGTGGAGTCAGAGACGTTATGGTGGTGTTTCCTAAAATGCATTACACAGACCAAGGTTGTAGCCTCCTATTAATCTCAAAGTGTAGGCTATTTAAGTATTCTCATCCGAGATTTTTCAGATCGGATTAATGTCCAGCAGTGAACATTCAAATTAATAGTTTTCCTTTCATACGGCAATTTTTACTTTGGGGTTACCGGGTTGGATACAGTTGTAAACTAACACTTTTTTATACAGTTGAATAAAAAGGTTAATTAGGGGGTTTCCTGTAAATTGTAGTCTTCACACCGTTTGATTTCAAAGTGACAGTGTAATCCCTTACAAACCACTCTACCACGCTGCCACCACATCTCATTCCATACAACACTTTCTCTTAATCCAGGCCGTGTCTATCTGTCAGAAATACTTTGTACGTAAAACAGGATTAGCCATTCATGATTCAGCCTAGTGTAGCCTATAGGCCTATCAGTCTTGGCCATCTTCATTTGTGCAGTCAACATCTTGCGTGCAATTCTTAATGTGACATGCTGATGCCATCTCTCATATGAGTTTCATCGGATTTTGTTAAACACGAACACAAATTAAGCGCGTTATACTGTCGAGGAACTTGAAGTAAAATATCTGCTTTAATACCGCCCTCTATCGAGCAGTTCTCCACCCATACCACTGCAAGGAGACGGTGCGGACCAGGCTCGGTGAAGTGCTGCACCACAAGAGAGGCTTCTGCTTGTGGGATGAGGGTATATGTCATTTGTCATTTGAAGCCTATATCGGGTAAATACTAAAACTGCACAGTATCAAACAGATTCACTAATCATGGTGATTAATGAAAAACTTTAGACATTGGTGGTATCCAAAAAAGTTTAACAAATGTTAAAATGAATGGGCAAGGGTTCACAGGTATTGAGTTTGTATGACTGTCCAACATAGTCACTGTTTACCCTGAAAATATGTTATTAGCCTAGTCATATTTCCTGAACATGAAAATTAAAATAGAAAACACACCCATATAGGAGGACGTGCAACTTAATTAAGATTTTAAGACCCCACTCTATAAATGAGCAGGTGCATTCCATGCTCATCACAACCATATTCATTTGAAGTAGTCTACAGTGGAATTTATATTAGGTTATCGGTAGATAACAGGAGGTAAGACCAGAGGAGAGAGAGGAATAGGTGAGGACAGTTAAAACACACTCAAACAAACAAAGCTCAATGTAGAGCGCCGCCATAGGGCCAGCTATAGGCAGTCGGTCAAATTGTTCTACTTCCTCCTGGTGAATAGCCTTCAACACTTTCATTTTCATTTCTTTTGATTAGCCACAATGACACACAGGTGAAATTACACGGACGACATAAGTAAATACATTGCTTGACGTCACTAGCTGTCTCGAAACCAGCTAGTTTCATTTATGTTGAAGCCTAGGCGATGAGTTTCATTTTCCTTCTCGACGTCACCTGCTAAGTGTTGATTTGCCTTCTCATGAACACTCACAGGTGGCTCTCAGATTACTCAGAATTATGACTGCTAGTCTATGTTTTTGATGTCCTTCCAGTAGTAGGCTAATTGTCGTTATTACATGTAGAACTAGACCTATCAGTTTAAGATGTATTGTTGGGGGGAAGTTAAATTTCAAGAATTTAAT
The DNA here is from genome assembly GCF_900700415.2 of Clupea harengus. NCBI lineage: Eukaryota > Metazoa > Chordata > Actinopteri > Clupeiformes > Clupeidae > Clupea > Clupea harengus. The sequence continues at coordinate 6,571,274 of NC_045159.1, read as the reverse complement.
ATTCTTAACAAGAAGGATGAGTACTGTCATACATCCGATGTGGTTCAGATGGCTGTCCCCGCAGCAGCAATCAGCGACCTCTCTATTGGAGAACGAGTGACCGCGATCCTGAGGGAAAACGGAAGTGCATCACTGGCTGTGAGATTAAACAGTCAAAATGAAGCATCGTGGGAACAAAGTAAGTGGAGTCAGAGACGTTATGGTGGTGTTTCCTAAAGTGCATTACACAGACCAAGGTTGCAGCCTCCTATTAATCTCAAAGTGTAGGCTATTTAAGTATTCTCATCGGAGATTTTTCAGATCGGATTAATGTCCAGCAGTGAACATTCAAATTAATAGTTTTCCTTTCATACGGCAATTTTTACTTTGGTGTTACCGGGTTGGATACAGTTGTAAACTAACAGTTTTTTATTCAGTTGAATAAAAAGGTTAATTAGGGGGTTTCCTGTAAATTGTAGTCTTCACACCGTTTGATTTCAAAGTGACAGTGTAATCCCTTACAAACCACTCTACCACGCTGCCACCACATCTCATTCCATACAACACTTTCTCTTAATCCAGGCCGTGTCTATCTGTCAGAAATACTTTGTACGTAAAACAGGATTAGCCATTCATGATTCAGCCTAGTGTAGCCTATAGGCCTATCAGTCTTGGCCATCTTCATTTGTGCAGTCAACATCTTGCGTGCAATTCTTAATGTGGCATGCTGATGCCATCTCTCATATGAGTTTCATCGGATTATGTTAAACACGAACACAAATTAAGCGCGTTATACTGTCGAGGAATTTGAAGTAAAATATCTATACTCGTTAATCTAATGGGAAAGGACATTCGTAGGCCACACAAGCAAGAGGTTCTTCAAGGAACTACTCTAGTTTACAGTATACCTCACCCTTGTTTTCGCAGGCCATTTGTACAGTTCTACATTTCTACAGTTTGACTTGTGGAAGGAATTTGTGTTGGCCTACAACCTTGACATTCCATACATTTGGCAATGGCATGTGCATTATGTATATACGAATACACAAAACATTTATAAGCAGATGCCATTCTTGATCTATAATATGAATAACGGTCAACATTATTTTTAATTTAGAAAATGTACCTTTCATTTTCCATTTCTGCAGTCAGTCGAACAAGGAATGACAAGATTGTAGCAGTCTGTGTTGGAGCAACACATGTTGCATTGCTTACTGAACAGGGCACACTGCTTCATTGGGATTCCTCTGATGTATCCAGCCTCCAAAAGTAGGTGACTTCTTAGTTCCACAGCTATGTTAACTATCATGGACTTTGCCAAGCTCATCACGTTTCTTTGGTTTTCATACTCAGGGGCCCGGCAAACTTCCAAAACAGACAAATTGTACAGATTGCTTGTGGGGACCATCACTCAGTAGCTCTTACCAAAGGTATTCATGTTATAAATTACACATTTTTCTAAAGCATATTGTGTCACTCAAATGGTTCTTTGCAGAGAGAACAAACAGTGTTGCTTCTGGTTTTGGCTGCAGCTTTCTTTTTGAAGAGGCATAGCAAGGAACCCACAATTACACTAATGGTGGACAACTAAACTAACACAGGAATTAATCAACACAAGACACCGGCTAAATGATGGACATTATACATACACCTCTACTAGACACAAAAGGGACACCTATAATAATAATAATAATAATAATTTATTTTATTTGTAATGCACTCTTCATTCAAAAGAATCTCAGAGTGCCGAACGATAACAACTAAATAACCACAACAAACACACACGCCCAATGCATGCTGGGAACACCCCCAGCACACTACACATATTATCAACTTTTATGGGCATACACACATTCCCAGTGTGTGATATTTTTTTTATAAAACCATTAGTTTAGAAATGCCATACTGTAAACATATGGTCATTGAAATATATGGCCCTCTGGAAAGCATCGATTTCCTTTCTTATTACCCATGGAGGATTAAGGAAGATCTGGCAGAAAAAAATCATTTTGTGTAATTTAACAAAACTGATGTTATTTGATGTTTGCTGAAGCCAGCCCTGTGAAGATATATTCTGCTTTCAGACGGACAGTTATTCACATGGGGCCAGAACTCCAACGGTCAGCTGGGTCTGGGGAAGGGGGAGTCCAGTACCTCGTCCCCCCGACCCCTCAAGTCTCTGGTGGGGATCCCCCTGTCTCAGATCAGTGCTGGAGGAGACCACAGCTTCGCCCTGTCCCTCTCAGGGGCCGTGTTTGGCTGGGGCAAAAACAGCGCTGGCCAGCTGGGCCTTGGAGACGATACAGGTTTGTACAGGGGAAGCAGAGGATTGTTGCCTCACAGTGAAGCAACATCTTTTATACTGTATAATGGTTCATTTAATCCATCTGTAAATTCTATGTTGACTACTGCCCTCCATCACATCCCCAAATTAGTAGGGGTGGGTCACTGTGTGACCAAAATATCCCCATCCTATTGTGCAGAAGAAAGGAGAGAGAAGAAGTATTACATGTATATAGACACAGAATCAGATAGGCAAAGGTATTACAGCTTAAGCTTAACCAGTTGAAGATGACACATCGGGATTGGTGCATTGAAACTCATCAGGAACTGTGCTCTGAATGCTACATCATTGGGATGGTACTGGGTGCTACATCATTGGTATGGTACTGGTACTTGTTGTGTATATGTATGTCTGATTGTATTCATGTGACTCTGTGTGCAGACAGACTCAGTCCTGCCCCTGTAGTCTCCCTTCATCAGAAGAAGACTGTTTTCATTTCCTGTGGAGCAGAACATACTGCTGTGTTAACCAAGGTAAAGGTATTTCATTGTGTCTGTGTGTGCTGGATGTATGTGTATATATGTGTGTGCTGGATGTATATGTATATATGTGTGTGCACTCCTGACATACTGAACAGGAAAATCCTTTCATGTGTTTCTTTGTGTAGGGTGGTTTAGTGTTTACATGTGGATCAGGACGCTATGGCCAGCTGGGGCACAACTCTCTCCGAGATGAACTACGACCACGACTGGTGGCTGAATTCTGGGGGTCAAAGGTGTCTCAGATAGCCTGTGGGAGGTAACATTAATTTGTAAAATGTATTTAGAACAGAAAAAAATGAAAAAGAAAAACTTGGAAATCAATGCTGTATCTCAGTGCACATATGTTTCTGTCTAAGATATCACACATTGGGATTTGTTGAGTCCCAAAGCATATTGTATGCATTTGGATGTGGAGAGCAAGGACAGCTCGGGAGTGGCCGGACAAACAATCAGACTGTTCCTCTACCTGTTGATCTACCACAAGGTAAAACATCCCTTTCACTTCACACATAGTTAACCCTGTGCTGTGCATCCTTACAAAGTTGTATTCTTAGTTGTTTCTTAGGTAAACATGCAAGTTCTGATATAGCCGTTTCTCTTCTCTTGTCTATTGGAGCATATTGCTCAAAGGTTTGGCAGTGGTGTAAATATATTATAGTAGACCTGTGTAACACTAGACATGGCTGTTACTTTGGTATTGCATTTAAATCAATGTGGTAAAAGGATTTCTGAGTCCTCTATATAATTTGTGAATGAAATTCATTTTTTTTTTTTTGAGTGGTGGCAATGCTAAACTGGCTGTATTGTGCTTTTTTAAACCCTAACAGAGCAAAACAATGACAGCACCATTAAGATAATTTTTGCAGGGGCTAACCAGTCGTTTGCTGTTAGCAGGTCTGGAGAGGTAGGTTAATTGAAATATCCTTCAATTGAAAAATTGCATTATTGCAGTTTTATGCTGTAGTCTTGATAGGTTACATTATTCTACAGAATTGGGTTGCCAGTCATCCTAATTGTGATCAAAGGAAGAAGGCATGCGAGTTAGATTTAGAGATAGCAGACAGATGGATCTCTAGCAACCCAAAACATTGGACAAGGACAAAGAGGTAAACAATTATAGCTCAGTTACTATGTTAACATTTGGTTTTAACTGTATGTACTCATTGAGAACATTTAAAAAATACTTTAACACATTGATTCCTGCTTCACTTCATACTTCTAGGAACATCACAAAGATTTTCTCATCTGTCTCATGTATCAATGGGAGTTTTCTTAAAAAAAGGTAGAGGTAATTTGCTCATTATATTTCTACCCAGTATTTCTCTTCCATACACCCTTTTAAGCACTTCCTTTCTTGTGTGCAGCTCTGACAAACATTACTCGACTTCACAACATCAGTGCGGTTTGGATTTGTCCATGACTCGCCAGTTTTTTGAGAAGCTGTCACGGAAAGAGAAGGTTCTGAAAGAGGTAGCATTCAAATTCATTCTCTTTGCTCAATTTACGACAATTTGAGATTTGTGACAAGTAATGTCAAATCTTGTTTTACTTTTTATATTGATTTCTGCTAAATATTGTCTTACAAATAAGAATGTATTGCTGTGGGATGATTCAATCTTATATTTTATATTATTGTGTGTGTGAGAACAGTGAGTTTCAACCTAGTTATCACACCTGCAGCCTCTTAAGCAGTGTGAAGACTGTGGCTACTCCACTCTGCTTGTCTGTGTATGTTTTCAGGTTGAGAGTGTGGTGCAGCAGCATCTGCTCCCCTCCCTGAACCACTGCCCTGCTGGAGTGGAGGCCCTCAGGGTTTACCTCATCCTGCCTGAGCTGCTGAGGGTGCTGCTCAAACAGCAGCTGGGGACATATCTTGCTGTCTCATTGGCTGAGGCCATTCTCAAGCTGTGTCCTGATTTGTTGAAGGTTCTTGGTGAGTAGCCACTGATATTATATACAGTGGGGAAAATAAGTATTTGACCCCCTGCCGATTTCGCAAGTTTGGCCACTTGCAAAGAAATGTGTGATCTATAATTGTAATGGTAGGTCTATTTTAACAGTGAGAGACAGAATATCAACCAAAACATCCAGAAAACTGCATTTTATAACAGTTATGAATTGATTGGCAAAGAGGAGTGGACCCCCTGCTGTAATATTTTGATCTTCCTGCTTTGACTTAAGTCGCACCAGACCACCAAAATCTCATGAAACTCAATTACATGAATAATTAGATTGAATTCTCTCTTACCCGATAGGGTAATGAGTTTTTGAGTTTGAATTCTCTTATTGTCTTCCTCTCTTCTCGTCTTATTATGAAGTCAATAACTGAAGTATTAGTACCTTAAAGCAGTTGGACATAGTAAATGTCACAGTGATGTCTGTGACACACAGAGGGCTGGTGGGGATCCATGGGAAAAACAATGATGTCCAAGCACATCCAGGTGTGGAAAAACGCCCTGTCCTTCCTCCTGAGAGCCGGCCTGTTGCATCACTACAACCCTGGTGTAAAGGCTACTCTCGAGGTCCTTAAGTGCCTTCACAGAGTGAGTGTTTCTTTAGCCATCTGATGGCATTTCATGAGTCTAAGAACCATAATGTTGAGGTACTACTGCAGTATTGCAGGAATGGAAAACCTGATTACCACTGCTCTACTACACGGTGCACAATAAAAGGGTCAACTAATTCATGAATGGTTACTTCATTTGTGCACATAGATTTGGGGTAGATTAAAGATAATTTGTGGGACCTTACGCCACCTGGGCCACCTTCATTAAAAAGTACTCATTTGTGTAACTGTGAGGTCTGCTGTGTATTCTGGTTAGTAGTGTTGTCTATCCATCCATATTGTCAAAATAAACCCCCTCTCATCTGGCCAGTATCGAGGCTTGGTAATTCAAACCCATAAATTCATAAGATCAGGTACTTGTACTAAGCCTTACTGAGCTTTGAACATCTTCCTGCTCAGCTTTGTCTTAACTACGGGAGTGTCATGGTGATGACACATTTCTCAAATTTTCTTTGAAGGCAAACAGGAAAGCTGAGATGTCTAAGCAAGTTCATTTCACTGATTTCTACATAAAGGAACTTAGCCAAAACTCCATCATGCTTCAGACAGATGTGACATTGTGGAGACAAATTAAGTCGTCACAACTGCAGGTATCAGTGCCAAATATTCTAACTATATTCCCATATCTTGATGAATTTGCATGGATATTAATATTTTGATTGTCTGTTTCCTGTAGGAAGTGGAACTTACACCTGCGATTTTCTGCCGTTTTCCATTCCTCTTAGATCTTCCGAGCAAGGTGCTAATTTACCAACATGATGCTCAGGTTACAAAGGTATACTTCTTTCTCCTCAATTATTATTCTCAATATATTTTTATGCTAATCAATATTCTTATTACTCATCATTAATCATTTGAGCGCCTTACCTTGTAACTTGTCTATGAAAGCTGAATTATGTCACCCACTCAGAATAACAGATACGCAGTTACTTGACTTACTAGGAAATAATAGGAAATAGCTTGTTAGAATTTGTTACAGCATGAACCTAGGGGTGAAAGGTATCCCTTGGAGTCCACATATGATGGATAAGAATAAATTCCTCTTTCAGCCATTCACAACACTCACATCTCTGCTTTAAAGCCATAATCCTGACATTGTCTGGGTTATTTGTATTCCAGGTATCCCACCAACTGATCCATCACCAAGCGTTCACTGGGAGGGTAGGTCCTAACGTCTTCCCTGGGGAGGTCCCTACTCCTGTGATCAAGCTCAACATTAGACGCACCCATCTCCTGGAGGATACATTTAGGCAACTGGGTGCCACTGACCATGAAAACTTCCAAAAACAGCTGGTGGTAAGCACATTTTGCTTGTGGATCAACTGGTTTAGTCTGTGTTTTTTAGGAATGACAAGGACGGTGAAAGCTTTATCTCTGATATTCATTGTCATTTTGCATTTTGTGTTTACTGCATTCGTGGTAGAGGTGTCCAATAATGACATGTTTTTAGGTCCAGTTTGTTGACGAGACAAAACTGACACTTGTGCAAGCAAAGGATTTTTTCCTTCACACGTTTGATGACTTGTTTGCACCTGACTTTGGCATGTTCATGTACGATGACACCAAAACTCTTGTCTGGTTCCCATCTAAGGTAAATTATTTTCCTTTTTTGACCACAGAGAGCCGTCTACCTTGTACTCTGTTGTACTCTTCCTTATCTGTTGACCTTTTCTCTTCCTAAACAGCCAAAACATGAAACCAAAACGTACTTCCTCTTTGGAATACTTTGTGGTCTAGCCTTGAACAACAACAACATTGTACACTTGCCGTTTCCTCAGGCTATGTTTAAGAAACTTCTGGGTGTCAAAGTAACACTGGAAGACCTGACTGAGTTCAGTTCTGTTCTTGGAGAGTAAGTATGCACACATGACTTGATAAACATTAACCGGTTGATGGAGTTATTATTTATTACTAATGCAATACTAATGCAACATACGTCTTTGGATTGTGTTTTGTTTCTGAAGGAGCTTGCGGTACATCTTGTACGACTATACTGATGATGACATTGAAAATCTAGACATGACCTATTCAGTAAGCATTTTTTTAATTAAGCACAATTGTCATTAACTGCAAGCATACAACCAAATAATTAGCAGCCACATGAAATGAATTCATGTATATCAGTCGTTCTCAAAGTGTGGTCCGCCAGTGCCCCGTAATGGTCCACGACGACCAAAAGTAAATTATTGCGACATTTCTAGCATACAACTCAGAACGAAGAGAACACAGTCAGTAGGAGCCTAATCTATTAAAGAGTTGCCTAATCTATAAACAAGGTCATGGATTGGTGGCTTAAGACAGGGACAATGAAAAGAAAATTAAATGAGAAAGCCTCAGACAAGGAGAAGGTGCAACGGCGAGATGGTTCAGCCACATTGGGCATCATCCCGCCGCGGAGCTGCATTCAAACAGCGTTTTTTTCTCCCGCTGCGGAGACAGCAAGATGATAACTATATTCTGTGTTGTGTGACGTTGGATAATGAAAACTCTTAATTATGAAAAGTTGACTACTAGGATGGCTATATTAATGCCAGTCGGCCAGCCTACTGTTGGAAGTGAATTACTGCAGACGCGTGGTCGGTATGCGCATCGTTGTGTTTATTGGTTGTGTTGTGTGATACATTGGCGTGTCTGAGTGTGTGATGGGAGTATGAGGCTGTGAGCGAACTATAGTTTGTAACATAACCAAGTTACGCATGGAGCAGGGTTCCAGATGCTTTGCCCAGTGCATTGTTGTATCTATATCTAGCCTACCGGTACGTAAAAAAGGAGAGCCCACCCGCGTAAATCATGTGTCACTAACAATTGTCTGGCGCCAGGTCTGGGTAGGAGGCCTGTTGTTCCGGGGATATACTATTTAGTTAGATGGTCCGCGAGTTTTTTTTTATTGGCTAAGTAGTCCTTGGTCTGAAAAAGTTTGAGAAACACTGATGTATATCATATTAACAGATTACCTGGGATGACACTGAAACGGAGCTGGATCCAAAAGAAATGGGAAAACCTGTGACAAGCAAAAACAAGTACTTCACTTCACATTTACCTTTTTTCTCCATTTCTAATGACACTGACAGGTTGATCTTTTTACCTCCATGTAATCAGTGTAACCATCCAGATACTGACACGGAATTCTCTTTTGTCATATTTGCCTATCCTTGCCAACAGGAAAGAGTTTGTGCAGGCCTATGTGAACTATGCCTTAAACAAATCAGTGGAGAGGGTGTTTGAGGAGTTCAAGAGGGGCTTCTTCAAAGTGTGTGCCAGAGACGTGGTGGAAATGTTCCACCCGGAGGAGCTGAGGGGGATGATGGTGGGGAGGGAGGACTACGACTGGGACAAACTCAAACAGGTGATTAATCCACCTATTATGACTATGCAGTCTTACAATGACGATACACTGGGCTACCTCATAGGTAGTATTCTTTTCAAATATCACTGTGAATTTGAAACTCTGGGCATATAATGTGTGTTATGGATGTTTGGCCCTGATGAAAAGCTGTTTTTTATTGAAACAGTGTCTAGAGTATCATCGGCTTTATATCTATATCACTGTTGCTGCTAAAAACAGTAGCTACATTATCTATCTATATAACTGTTGCTGCTAAACATGTAGGCCATTCGGCATATCATTTCATTTTTGTTTTGTTTTGTTATTACACTGCTAAACTCTAAAATTTAATTCTCATGTAGAACACAGTTTATGAGAGCGGATACCATGGAAACCACCCTGTGATTAAAATATTCTGGGAGGTTTTTGACGAGCTTTCTCATGATCAAAAGAAAGCCTTCCTCTGTAAGTCCAGCACACACATTCCAAAGATAGTATTGGTAGACAATCTCAGGACATAACAGGTGCATGGATGTCTGATCCTATTCTGTTTGTTTTTCTTCTTCTTTTTTCTCCTTCGCCACTGGCTTACTCTCCCTCTGTCTTCTACTCATCCCTGTGCTCTTTAAGTGTTCCTGACTGGCTGTGGTCGCGTGCCGATCTTGGGCATGGATCAGATTAGGATGACCATACGCGCCTGGCATGAGTCATCTCAGGATCATTTCCCACAATCCCTCACATGTCATGCCATCCTGGACCTTCCCATGTACCAGTCCAAAGAGAGACTCCAGACTCTGCTCACTGAGGCTCTGAACCACAACAGAGGCTTCTGGAAAGAATGAGGAACCCTCACAGTTCTTACATGCTGTCACAGAAATATCTCTTGCATCACACATGTATCACATTGCGTATGTATCACATGTTTGTATCACACATTTTGACATATTAATGAAACCTTTTCAGTTTATGTAGGCTCTTAAAAGAAATATAAGATTCACCTTTAAATCATCTAATTATGTTACTCATGTGCACTAAAAGATGCTGTTTCTTTGATAAAGTTTATTATTTACAGATAAGTGACTATTTAGCAATGCACGACTATGATTGACAGCACTGTATGTTGCATTTTTGACGTATGGCTGCACAGTACTGGAACAGCATAAATGACTTACACTAATTTTGAGAACTGTCATCATCATGAGTTACAATAAAGGCCTGATGTACTCTTAAAGGTGACCTATGTTTACCTTTGTTTTCCTTCCACCATGCAATAGTGTTTAAGTGTACTCATGCTCATTTTACCTGTAAAATGTATTTATTAATTACACAAGCAGAGTCCAGTCCAGAGTTTGGAACTTGACAGCCAAGAATCTAGTAAGAAAGTATTTAAGGAGATTCTGTGAAAGTTCAGTGCACTGTAAAAAAAATCATGGACGACTGGGACTATGACTGGGACAATCTCAAACAGGTTAAGCAAAAACATGTAAATCCAGTCTTGCGTCACAGGCAGTTCTTTGATAAAACAAATTATGGAATGTATTTGAAACTAATCAGTATTAATTTCCAGAATCAGATAAAGCAATGTAAGTTTACCAAAAAAGGTGATCCTCACGGGCTCAGAATCCCACTGTCTTTCATATCCAGTTGCCTCATGTCCACGTGCTTTATTTCATTACATAACTACAATAGCACACAGTGGAGCATATTCCTCTGCCAAGGGCAAAGGCTGTCTCTTTCAACGTTAATGAAAGCGATACTAAATTCGTCCAGGTGTAATGTTTGCGAAAATGAAACTAAATTCGTATAGGCTGACCGTGAGTTCCATCCGTTCCCAAATGTAATGGGTTCTTCCTTGGTCCATTCTCTTTCTGCAATTTTTTCCTGAAAATCCGGCAAGTAGGTTTTGCGTAATTCTGCTAACAAACAAACAAACAAAACAAAAAAGACTTTATACCTGAAGTACATACTTTAAATACATATATATCAGTGATGAACAATTTATGTAGTTTGTACAATAGTGAGCCTCTGGAAACCACTGTCAAGTTGGCAATGGCCATGAATTTACAGAGGTTATTGAGCAATCTCTGAATCTCTGTATTACCATCATGTTCCTTAAACATGCTTAAAGGTCAAATATTTCCCTTGTTTGGAACTTTTAGTAAAATATCACTGTTTTGCATGTGCAACTTGAGTATGTTCTTTGGGGCTGTTTTAGTGTACTGTGTACATTATGTCATTATGTCAGTACTACAATTCTGACAGACATAGCACTCTCCATATTATAAGGTTTGTTTCAGAAAGAAGGCCTGTGGCATATGGGGGGTACATCAGTAGGTTGTAACAAGACACACGGACAAGACACTACACTTTGTAATGATGTCTGGCTTCACCTGCATTTACACACAGTGTGCTGCTACTAAATGTGTGGTGTGAATAGGAACTCTTGCAGACCACTTTCCTCCCTTCCTTAGTGTTCTTGACAGGTTTTGACTGGGGGCCTATTGGGATGGAACAGATCAAGATGCAAGTAAGTCCTGCCAAACTCTACACTCGATAATCTCCCAGAAGCCATTCCTTACTGATGCTCCACCCATACCACTGCAAGGAGACGGTGCGGACCAGGCTCGGTGAAGTGCTGCACCACAAGAGAGGCTTCTGCTTGTGGGATGAGGGTATATGTCATTTGTCATTTGAAGCCTATATCGGGTAAATACTAAAACTGCACAGTATCAAACAGATTCACTAATCATGGTGATTAATGAAAAACTTTAGACATTGGTGGTATCCAAAAAAGTTTAACAAATGTTAAAATGAATGGGCAAGGGTTCACAGGTATTGAGTTTGTATGACTGTCCAACATAGTCACTGTTTACCCTGAAAATATGTTATTAGCCTAGTCATATTTCCTGAACATGAAAATTAAAATAGAAAACACACCCATATAGGAGGACGTGCAACTTAATTAAGATTTTAAGACCCCACTCTATAAATGAGCAGGTGCATTCCATGCTCATCACAACCATATTCATTTGAAGTAGTCTACAGTGGAATTTATATTAGGTTATCGGTAGATAACAGGAGGTAAGACCAGAGGAGAGAGAGGAATAGGTGAGGACAGTTAAAACACACTCAAACAAACAAAGCTCAATGTAGAGCGCCGCCATAGGGCCAGCTATAGGCAGTCAGTCAAATTGTTCTACTTCCTCCTGGTGAATAGCCTTCAACACTTTCATTTTCATTTCGTTTGATTAGCCACAATGACACACAGGTGAAATTACACGGACGACATAAGTATCTAAATACATTGCTTGAAGTCACTAGCTGTCTCCAAACCAGCAAGTTTCATTTCTGTTGTAGCCTAGGCGATTAGTTTCATTTTCCTTCTCGACGTCACCAACACTACCTACGTGTTGACTTGCCTTCTCGTGAACACTCACAGATGGCTCTCAGATTACTCAGAATTATGACTGCTAGTCTATGTTTTTGATGTCCTTCCAGTAGTAGGCTAATTGTCGTTATTACATGTAGAACTAGACCTATCAGTTTAAGATGTATTGTTGGGGGGAAGTTAAACTTCAAGAATTTAATATTCTTAACAAGAAGGATGAGTACTGTCATACATCCGATGTGGTTCAGATGGCTGTCCCCGCAGCAGCAATCAGCGACCTCTCTATTGGAGAACGAGTGACCGCGATCCTGAGGGAAAACGGAAGTGCATCACTGGCTGTGAGATTAAACAGTCAAAATGAAGCATCGTGGGAACAAAGTAAGTGGAGTCAGAGACGTTATGGTGGTGTTTCCTAAAGTGCATTACACAGACCAAGGTTGCAGCCTCCTATTAATCTCAAAGTGTAGGCTATTTAAGTATTCTCATCGGAGATTTTTCAGATCGGATTAATGTCCAGCAGTGAACATTCAAATTAATAGTTTTCCTTTCATACGGCAATTTTTACTTTGGTGTTACCGGGTTGGATACAGTTGTAAACTAACAGTTTTTTATTCAGTTGAATAAAAAGGTTAATTAGGGGGTTTCCTGTAAATTGTAGTCTTCACACCGTTTGATTTCAAAGTGACAGTGTAATCCCTTACAAACCACTCTACCACGCTGCCACCACATCTCATTCCATACAACACTTTCTCTTAATCCAGGCCGTGTCTATCTGTCAGAAATACTTTGTACGTAAAACAGGATTAGCCATTCATGATTCAGCCTAGTGTAGCCTATAGGCCTATCAGTCTTGGCCATCTTCATTTGTGCAGTCAACATCTTGCGTGCAATTCTTAATGTGGCATGCTGATGCCATCTCTCATATGAGTTTCATCGGATTATGTTAAACACGAACACAAATTAAGCGCGTTATACTGTCGAGGAATTTGAAGTAAAATATCTATACTCGTTAATCTAATGGGAAAGGACATTCGTAGGCCACACAAGCAAGAGGTTCTTCAAGGAACTACTCTAGTTTACAGTATACCTCACCCTTGTTTTCGCAGGCCATTTGTACAGTTCTACATTTCTACAGTTTGACTTGTGGAAGGAATTTGTGTTGGCCTACAACCTTGACATTCCATACATTTGGCAATGGCATGTGCATTATGTATATACGAATACACAAAACATTTATAAGCAGATGCCATTCTTGATCTATAATATGAATAACGGTCAACATTATTTTTAATTTAGAAAATTTACCTTTCATTTTCCATTTCTGCAGTCAGTCTAACAAGGAATGACAAGATTGTAGCAGTCTGTGTTGGAGCAACACATGTTGCATTGCTTACTGAACAGGGCACACTGCTTCATTGGGATTCCTCTGATGTATCCAGCCTCCAAAAGTAGGTGACTTCTTAGTTCCACAGCTATGTTAACTATCATGGACTTTGCCAAGCTCATCACGTTTCTTTGGTTTTCATACTCAGGGGCCCGGCAAACTTCCAAAACAGACAAATTGTACAGATTGCTTGTGGGGACCATCACTCAGTAGCTCTTACCAAAGGTATTCATGTTATAAATTACACATTTTTCTAAAGCATATTGTGTCACTCAAATGGTTCTTTGCAGAGAGAACAAACAGTGTTGCTTCTGGTTTTGGCTGCAGCTTTCTTTTTGAAGAGGCATAGCAAGGAACCCACAATTACACTAATGGTGGACAACTAAACTAACACAGGAATTAATCAACACAAGACACCCGCTAAATGATGGACATTATACATACACCTCTACTAGACACAAAAGGGACACCTATAATAATAATAATAATAATAATTTATTTTATTTGTAATGCACTCTTCATTCAAAAGAATCTCAGAGTGCCGAACGATAACAACTAAATAACCACAACAAACACACACGCCCAATGCATGCTGGGAACACCCCCAGCACACTACACATATTATCAACTTTTATGGGCATACACACATTCCCAGTGTGTGATATTTTTTTTATAAAACCATTAGTTTAGAAATGCCATACTGTAAACATATGGTCATTGAAATATATGGCCCTCTGGAAAGCATCGATTTCCTTTCTTATTACCCATGGAGGATTAAGGAAGATCTGGCAGAAAAAAATCATTTTGTGTAATTTAACAAAACTGATGTTATTTGATGTTTGCTGAAGCCAGCCCTGCGAAGATATATTCTGCTTTCAGACGGACAGTTATTCACATGGGGCCAGAACTCCAACGGTCAGCTGGGTCTGGGGAAGGGGGAGTCCAGTACCTCGTCCCCCCGACCCCTCAAGTCTCTGGTGGGGATCCCCCTGTCTCAGATCAGTGCTGGAGGAGACCACAGCTTCGCCCTGTCCCTCTCAGGGGCCGTGTTTGGCTGGGGCAAAAACAGCGCTGGCCAGCTGGGCCTTGGAGACGATACAGGTTTGTACAGGGGAAGCAGAGGATTGTTGCCTCACAGTGAAGCAACATCATTTATACTGTATAATGGTTCATTTAATCCATCTGTTAATTCTATGTTGACTACTGCCCTCCATCACATCCCCAAATGAGTAGGGGTGGGTCACTGTGTGACCAAAATATGCCCATCCTATTGTGCAGAAGAAAGGAGAGAGAAGAAGTATTACATGTATAGAGACACAGAATCAGATAGGCAAAGGTATTACAGCTTAAGCTTAACCAGTTGAAGATGACACATCGGGATTGGTGCATTGAAACTCATCAGGAACTGTGCTCTGAATGGTACATCATTGGGATGGTACTGGGTGCTACATCATTGGGATGGTACTGGTACTTGTTGTGTATATGTATGTCTGATTGTATTCATGTGACTCTGTGTGCAGACAGACTCAGTCCTGCCCCTGTAGTCTCCCTTCATCAGAAGAAGACTGTTTTCATTTCCTGTGGAGCAGAACATACTGCTGTGTTAACCAAGGTAAAGGTATTTCATTGTGTCTGTGTGTGCTGGATGTATGTGTATATATGTGTGTGCTGGATGTATATGTATATATGTGTGTGCACTCCTGACATACTGAACAGGAAAATCCTTTCATGTGTTTCTTTGTGTAGGGTGGTTTAGTGTTTACATGTGGATCAGGACGCTATGGCCAGCTGGGGCACAACTCTCTCCGAGATGAACTACGACCACGACTGGTGGCTGAATTCTGGGGGTCAAAGGTGTCTCTGATAGACTGTGGGAGGTAACATTAATTTGTCAAATGTATTTAGAACAGAAAAAAATGAAAAAGCAAAACTTGGAAATCAAGGCTCTATCTCAGTGCACATATGTTTCTGTCTAAGATATCACACATTGGGATTTGTTGAGTCCCAAGGCATAATGTTTGCATTTGGACGTGGAGAGCAAGGACAGCTCGGGAGTGGCCAGACAAACAATCAGACTGTTCCTCTACCTGTTGATCTACCACAAGGTAAAACATCCCTTTTACTTCACACATAGTTAACCCTGTCCTGTGCATCCTTACAAAGTTATATTCTTAGTTGTTTCTTAGGTAAACATGCAAGTTCTGATATAGCCGTTTCTCTTCTCTTGTCTATTGGAGCATATTGCTCAAAGGTTTGTCAGTGGTGTAAATATACTGTATAATTGATTTACTTTTGAGGGAACATAAATACTTCAAGGCAATACGCACTTTTTATGGTAGACCTGTGTAACACTAGACATGGCTGTTACTTTGGTATTGCATTTAAATCAAGGTGGTCAAAGGATTTCTGTAAAAAAATACATTTGTTTTGTTTGAGTGGTGGCAATTCTTCACTGGCTGTATTGTGCTTTTTGAAAACCCTAACAGAGCAAAACAATGACAGCACCATTAAGAGAATTTTTGCAGGGGCTAACCAGTCGTTTGCTGTTAGCAGGCCTGGAGAGGTAGGTTAATTGAAATATCCTTCAATTGAAAAATTGCATTATTGCAGTTTTATATTGTACTCCAAGACTTGATACGTTACATTATTCTACAGAATTGGGTTGACAGTCATCCTAATTGTGATCAAATGAAGAAGGCATGGGAGTTAGATTTAGAGATAGCAGACAGATCTCTAACAACCCAAAATATTGGACAAGGACAAAGAGGTAACCAATTATGGCTCAGTTACTATGTTAACATTTGGTTTTAACTGTATGTACTCATTAAAATGTTTAAAAAAAATACTATAACACACAAAATACTATAACACATTGATTCCTGCTTCACTCCATTCTTCTAGGAACATCACAAAGATTTTCTCATCTGTCTCATGTATCAATGGGAGTTTTCTTGAAAAAAGGTTAGAGGTAATTTGCTCATTATATTTCTACACAGTATTTCTCTTCCATACACCCTTTTAAGCACTTCCATACTTGTGTGCAGCTCCGACAAACATTACTCGACTTCACAACATCAGTGCGGTCTGGATTTGTCCGTGACTCGCCAGTTTTTTGAGAAGCTGTCACGGAAAGAGAAGGTTCTGAAAGAGGTAGCATTCAAATTCATTCTCTTTGCTCAATTTACGACAATTTGAGATTTGTGACAAGTAATGGCAAATCTGGTTTTACTTTAATATTGATTTCTGCTATATACGGTCTTACAAATAAGAATGTATTGCTATAGGATGATTCAATCTTATATTTTATATTATTTTGTGTGTGTGTGTGTGTGTGTGTGTGTGTGTGTGTGTGTGAGATAGAGAGAGAACAGTGAGTCTCAACCTAGTTTTCACACCTGCAGCCTCTTAAGCAAAGTTAATTACTTTACTTTTACTTTACTTTATTTGAACATCATTCATGTCCAGAAAGACTGCCTGCAAACATGTAGCAAAGAGAAACAAATGTAATCTTTTTTATAAATATTGCTCAGTTGAATAGGACTAGCCCATACTCTGAATTATTAGAAATTAAAATATGATGTTTATTGCTGTATGACATGTACAGAAGCTGAATAACATTGCACTGTGGCTACTCCACTCTGCTTGTCTGTGTATGTTTTCAGGTTGAGAGTGTGGTGCAGCAGCATCTGCTCCCCTCCCTGAACCACTGCCCTGCTGGAGTGGAGGCCCTCAGGGTTTACCTCATCCTGCCTGAGCTGCTGAGGGTGCTGCTCAAACAACAGCTGGGGACAAACCTTGCTGTCTCATTGGCTGAGGCCATTCTCAAGCTGTGTCCTGATTTGTTGAAGGTTCTTGGTGAGAAGCCACTGATATTATATACCTTAACCCAGGGGTCTCAAACTCCCGGCCCGCGGCCCAGATCTGGTCCGCCAAGCGATTTCATCCGGCCCGCAGTATGCAAAAATGTATACAGAACATTAGCATTATGTACTGTAGTATGCAAAAAGACTAAAACTTTCATTTGTCAAATTTTCATCTATTTAATCCTTGTAGTAGTGCAGGAAGGGCATTGCAATAAATGTCACATTTAGTTTCCATATCATATAGGCATTGTTATGCATATGATATGGTTAAGTATTTATTGCATAATCTATTCTCTTTGGTCAGCAAAATAGTACAATAAATAAATACAATTATAAAATATGAATAGTGATATGGTATATATACACAATATGTAATATTAGTATTAAACATCTTCACAGAGGGCTACTGGGCCAGAATGGGGTATTCTTTCTTCAGAACTGTGGTCAAGAACTTCCACTCTGTATCCACAAAGTTATTTGAGCTGATTAGAGATGAGAGGAGAGACTACTCACAGCAGTTGAAGAAAACCGTGGAGGTGCTACAGAAGCTTTATGCAGTAAGCCCATCTCTAGACTGCATTAAAGACATGTGATGTGCTTTTAAAAAGTTACCCCTCTATCCTGTCAAACACATGAAATGACTGCCTGGTGTTTTTTCCTTTGGCAGGTTAACAGCCAAACACACCATGGACTGAGTGACAGTCATTTTCATGTGAAGGAGATTAACAACTTCTTCAAACTTGTAAGTTTTAATATTAGCCCCCCACATAGTAGTAGGAGTTTGAACATGAGAATACTTACAGTGCCCTCCATACATATTGGCACCCTTGCTAAACATGATTGAAAAGGCAGTTATTAATAAATCTGAGAATAAAGCAACCATTAGTAAAAAATAGAGTTTTAAAATAAAATCACTTATGTCCCCATGGCACCCCAAAAATATGACTCAAGGAAATGTTAAAGAAGTATGATCCCACGCATAATTAACTTAGTTGGCCTAAGTGTTTACGGAATTTTAAGCAGTCATCAATGATTTAATGTTTCACCGTCAGAAATGAAGTGACACAGGGCCCAAACCCCTTAGCCATCCATCACCATGGGAAAGATTCAAGAATATTCCATTGCAATAAGGAAAAAGTGTGTTGACTTGCACAAGTCAGGGAATGGGCTGTCATGAACCAGCCTGGAAGAGGACACAGGCTATTTCAGCATATTTTCAGCAGCCACAGTGAGGAGGACGGTCTGAGAAGTAAAAAAAAAAAACCTCCAAAGACCACAGTTTCAGAAATACAGAGTTTGGTAGCATCTGGGGGTCACTGTGTCTCCAAATCCACCATAATGCGCCACCTCCATGCCAACAAACTGTTTGGACGGTATGCCAGAAAGAAGCCTTTCGTATATTTTCTTCACAAGCAAAAGTGCTTAGAGTTTGCCACACACCACTGGAACGTTAACTGGGAGAGGGTGCTGTGGTCAGATAAAACATAAGGTGGGTTTGGCGTAGAAAATAAAGATGGCTACAGAGAAAAGCACCTCAACCCAAGCATTAAATATGGTGGGGGGGTCTGTGATGCTGTGGGGTTGTTTCTCTTCCAAAGGCCCTGGTAGTATTCTTCTCACATGGCATTATGGATTCCAGGAGGTATCAGGTGATTGTAATTAAAATCTCTTTGCCACTGCCAAGAAGCTAAAACTTCCATCAGGACAACGATCCAAAGCACACATCAAAATCCACCACACAAATGGTTAAATGAACACAAAATCAAGCTTTTGCCTTGACCATCCTAGTCGCCTGACCTAAATCCAATTAAAAACCTGTGGGTTGAACTCATGAAGGACTCTGCTGTTCAGTAACAATTTATTTTGTGATCACCTGTGACTTTTTTCTTGTGGTTTTCTTATGATTTTCATCAGCCTTTTTCACTCATATTAAACAGGGCTGCCAATAATTCTGGAGGGCCCTGTAGATGGAAACTAACTTCATACTTTGTGTTTTGTGTTTTTAAAAAGATTCAGGAATCAGACCTACGTCAGGAATCTTTTTGGGATGATTCGTTGGAATCTGAACGGCTCTGGGAATCAGCAAACCTTTACATAGTACATAAATATATTTATGGATTCATCTAAAGGTTATCTTTACTTGCTTACCAATTTATTAATACATTGCTTTGTGATTCTTTTCATGTTTAGAAAATAGTCATGTCTGTAACAAAATTCCCTTGCATCTTTGACATGGAAGCAAAGAAGGATGCGTTTCTACGGGAAAATAGCATCAGAAGTGTGAGTCCAGACTTTTACTTTGATCATTTCTAACATGTTATATGACGGCCCTGAGAAACATGTTTTTTTTTTTTTTTTTTTTTGCTTTTTTTTTTTATATATATTTATTGAATGAAGGGTACATTGGGGTTGTACAGAATAAGATTACAAAGGTATCCTTCATATTTTCTGATATTTTACAACAACATAAACAACAAAAGCCCCACCCCCCCACCCTCAGGAAAATAAAAATAAATAAATAAAAGAAAACACAATCAAAAAAAATTTAACAAATATTTTTAAATAATACAAAATAAAGAAATAAAGGCCAGCATATGGGGGTAGATTGAATCTTGACAGATAACATTATGCACAAGACTAGTTCAGGAAAAGAAGAGAAAAGTTGTGAACTCAAGTGCTAGAAGTTGCTCATTGGGCCTGTTTTTTCTCGCTGGCGGCTGCCCATTTGTCTAGCAGAGGTTGCCATGTTTTTCGGAAGTGTCTATCTTTGTTGGTGATCGTATAGCGGAGTCTTTCCATATGCAATATATTGCCCAACTCCCTAAGCCACTGTTGGAATAGGGGGCCAGCGTCTGACTTCCACTGTTGCAAAATGAGGCGCCTGGCCAACAGAGTACAGAGGGAAATGGCTTGCCCTTCATAGCTTGTAATGTTGGGATCATACACCACTGAACCAAAGATGGCAAGGAGTGGGTCTGGTGTAATAGTTTTATGGAAAGCCTTTGAAATGTAGTCAAATATAAGAGACCAGAAAGAAGTTAGCTTAGAACAAGACCAAAACTGATGTGTAAGAGTACCAGTTTGTTGTTTACATTTATCGCATAAAGGAGAAATGTTGGGGTATATGTCATGGAGCCTGGCTTTCGAAAAATGGAGTCTGTGAACTACCTTAAATTGAATTAGAGAATGCCTAGAGTTGATAGAGCTGCTGTGAATTCTATCCATAATTCCCTCCCAAACAGTTATTGAAATTTCCATGTTAAGTTCCTGCTCCCAATAGTTTTTCAACTTGTCAGTGGGCACCACTTCATGGGCCCTTAGCATATCATATAAAAAGGAAACTGTGCCTCTGCTACCTGGTGTAAGGCGTCGAAGACTGTCCAGTGTGTTGTGTTTGGGCATGTGCTCGTAGTGTGGTATATGAGTCTTGATGTAATCCCTAATCTGGAGGAACCTGAAGAAGTGTGCAGACGGTAAATCATATGTCTGTTGTAGGTGTTGAAATGACATTAGGTTACCTTCAGAGTACAGATCCCTTACAAAGACAATATTTTTGGCTTTCCATCTGGAAAAGGCTGGATCCATCAAAGCAGGTGTGAAAGCATGGTTGTGACAAATTGGACTGTCTATGTAGACTTTGGGTAAATCAAGAAAAGATTGAATTTGTTTCCAGATTCTTAAGGAGTGAAGGATAACAGGGTTGTTTATATAGGGAGGTGTTTTTGTTTTCGCCGGGTTATTAAGAAGTGCTGGGAGGGAGGTGGCACCACATGCGGATATTTCTATCTGGAGCCATGAGGGCACGCCCCCTTGACTACTGACTGTTGGCATACCATTTTGCCAGTGTAGTAGCGCATTCAGATTAGCGCCCCAATAGTATAGCTTAAAGTTTGGCAACCCAAAACCACCTTCTGCCCTACACTTCCCTAGGTGTTTTTTGGATATTCTGGCTTTTTTATTGTTCCATATAAAGGCAGATATGATAGTGTCCAGCTTTTTAAAATAATAGAGGGGAATGAAGACAGGGATATTTTGGAAGATGTATAGAAATCTAGGGAGGACAACCATTTTTATGGCGTTAATGCGACCCACCATAGAAATGGGCAGAGTGTTCCAAAATTGGATATTCTGATTTAACTGTTGTATTTTAGAATCCCAGTTGCTGCTGAGGAGTTTCCCATGCTCCCTTGTTGCAATGATACCCAAAGTTCTGAATTGGTCTCTTGTCATTTTAAAAGGAGTGGTGCGTAGAAAGTTTAGGTCTACTTTGTCTGATATAGGCATAAGTTCACTTTTTCCCCAGTTGATTTTATAGCCAGAAAAACTGCTAAAAGTATCAATTAGCTGTAGTAAAGGTGGAATGGATGATTTGGGGTGTGACATAAATAGTGTGATGTCGTCCGCAAATAGGGATATCTTATTCTCTATATTGTGAATTTTAATTGGAGCAATGTCCCTGTTCAACCTAATTTGACTAGCTAGAGCCTCAATGGCTAGATTAAATAGATAGGGTGAACAAGAGCATCCCTGACGAACACCCCTATGGAGATGGAATGGTTGTGAGATGTCACCGTTAGTGAGAATTGAAGCTTTAGGTTGAGCATAGATGATCTCAATCCATTTAATAAACTCTAGGCCAAAGCCAAAGTATTTCAGGGCAGTCAACATGTACCTCCATTCAATGTAATCAAAAGCCTTCTCGGCATCCAATGCGATAACCACAGACTCATCCTTTTGTTTCTGGTAAATGATGTTGAAAAGACGACGTAGGTTGAAATATATATGTCTACCCGGGACAAAGCCAGTCTGGTCCGGGTCTATTAAGCTGGCTATGTATTTACACATTCTATTGGCCAACACTTTGCTGAGTATTTTTGTCTCCATCTGGAGAAGAGATATTGGACGATATGATGACATATCCAACGGATCCCTGTCTTTTTTGAGGATCAAAGCAATGTTTGCATTGTAAAGTGTGGGGGGTAGTACTGAAGTTTCCTTAGCATGGGTGAACATGCGCAAAAGCAAAGGGGCGAGTCTAGATGAGTATCTCTTAAAAAATTCAATGGTAAACCCATCCGGGCCACCGGCTTTGTTGTTAGGGAATTGAGAAATAGCTGTTACAATCTCCTCCAACGTTATGACGGCGTCCATTGCCTTAGCTGCTGTTTCGTCTAGTGTAGGGAGCTGGCTGTTCTCTAAAAAGTGATTCATTATCTGTGGATCCGTGGATTTGACTTTAGACTGGTACAGGTCCTCATAAAATGATGCAAAGGCCTTGTTTATTTTGACTGGATCAGTTGTGAGGTTACCCTGTTTGTCTCTTATTTTGTGAATGGCGCGTGTAGCCTGTGAATGTCGCAGCTGTCTTGCAAGAAGTCTGTGAGGCTTGTCACCCAATTCAAAATATTTTTGTTGTGTTTTAGCAAGTAGTGAGCCAACTCTTTGAGAAAGTATAGTATTATATTCATATTTTAAGTTGGTGATTGTCTCTAGAGTGGCGTCATTGGGATTATTCTTATATGAATCTTCTTGAAGAGATAGGTCACGTTCTATAGCTTTTAGTCTACTGCCTTCAATTTTCCTTTTACTGGAGACATAAGCTATGACATGGCCCCTGATGACAGCCTTCAGTGTTTCCCACAGGATGGAGTCATTGACGTCACCAGTGTCATTCTCTGTGATAAAGTGAGAAATCTGTTCTTGAAGGTGGTTAGTAAACTGTTCGTCTGCTAATAGTGTGGGGTCAAAGCGCCAATGATTGCGTCCAGCTCTACCTACCCCTATTTTAAGTACCATGGACAATGGAGCATGATCTGATATTACAATAGGTTGGTATGTTACAGTTTCCACAGTCGATAACAGTTTTGAGTCCAGTAAAAAATAATCAATACGGGAGTATGACTTATGAACTGGAGAGAAGAAAGAATAGTCCCTCACTGTTGGATGCTTAAGCCTCCATATGTCAACTAGGTTGAGATTGTCAGCCAAAGTATTTAGGCGAATACAGGAGTTTGATTTTTGAAGGGATTTGGAAAACTGTTTATCCAGAAGAGGGTCTAACACGCAGTTAAAGTCCCCCCCTAGTATAATATTAGTACTGGAGATGTCTGGAATCAAATTAAAGACCTTCTGAAAGAAGTCTGGGTCGTCAAAATTAGGTGCATAAAGGTTGACAAGTGTTATTGGCACAGAGTTTAGGGTTCCAGTCACTACTAGAAACCTACCATTGGGGTCATTAATTGTAGAGGACTTAATGAAAGGGACATTTTTTCTAATTAGGATCGCCACCCCCCTAGCTTTAGTAGTAAAATTTGCTTCATACTGTTGGTCTACCCAACTGACCTTAAGTTTACCTTTGGTGGTATGTTTAATGTGTGTTTCCTGCAGAAACATTATGTCTGCAGACAAGGATTTCAGATATGCAAATACTTTAGCACGTTTCATAACATGACCAAGACCCCTCACATTCCAACTGACAAACTTATAGCCACTTCCATGCACCTGAGTTGTAGAATTATGATGTGCTATTATCTAGTTTTGTAAAGCAAAGTAAATATACACTGTCAAGAGAAAAACTAAAGATATATATATCAGCTGGCAAATAAAAATAAAATGAAAATGAAACCCATAACCCACCCCCCTCCCCCCCATAGCCTGGAGACTACCACCGAGGTAGCTCCTGCTGCTGCATGGCATCTCGTGGGCTCTCATGTCTCGAACTCGCAACCCACCAGGCTATAGGTCTGCCCCTTCCTACTTTATAACAGTAACAACAAAACAATAATGTTACAATAAACTCTTTGTTAACACACTACACATTTTAGACGCTACCCCTTCAGATAGTGTTACGGTAAAGCCAATGCCTCAGGAGGCTAATAATAGTAGGTAGAAAAAAAAAAGAAAAAAAAAGTTTTAGCCTATTTTTTAAAGTGACAACATATATGCTGATGGCTATAACCACACAAAATATCGTTCACCATAATATCATTCACTTCTAAAGAACCATTAGCGATAACATCAGAAAGGAAAATGTAAGCAGCCAAGGTACAGGCATGACGTTAAGCTTAGTAGACAGTTAGCATAGCAAGCTACATAAAAAAAACTGCTGTCCACTTTAACTCACGTCTAGTCAGAAACTCACAGATCGTATGGTTGACAGCACACGTTGGATCTCGTCGCCTAAAGTCTGTGATGTGGTATGGCTGTTGAAATCTCTGTATCCATGCTGTCCATCTACTCGTTCGGCCGTGGACGTTTTAACGAAGACACAAGCTCTTGAGCCTCTTGGGGAGAGAATAGCCGTTTCTTGCCTTTATCAAGCGTGACAAACAGCTTAGCTGGGTAGTGCAGAGTAGGTTTGAGGCCAAGGTTGTAGAGATCCTTCATGACATCTCGGTATTCAGATCGCTGATTCAAAACATCCGGACTGTAATCCTCAAAAATATGAATTGGATTGCCACGATACTGGAGTTTACCTCTCATCTTGCGGGATTCACGTATCACCCGATCACGAACTTGGAACTTGTGAAAGCAAATGACAACTGATCGGGGTTTATCCTCTGGTTTTGGCTTAGCGGTGAGGGCACGATGAGCACGGTCTAAATCTGGTGTTGAAGGCAGGACATTTTCCCCCAACACCTCCACCAGTAGCCCAGCAAAGAATTCTGTGGGACGTGAGCCCTCGACTGACTCAGGTAGGCCAATGATACGTATGTTATTCCTTCTGCTACGTCCCTCCAAATCCACCACCTTTGCCTGTAGCTTAGCATTGTCGTTGGCTAGGGCTGAGCAGCTAGTTACCAATTCCCTAATGCTATCGCTGACCGCATTGGCATTGGCCTCAAGAGATAGCAAACGAATGTCCTGGTCATCTACTTTTGATTGCATCGTGTCTAGTTTGGTCTCGAGGGTTGAGAAAGCAGATCTGAATTCAGTCGAAAGGGCCGCTCTATGTTCTTCTAACATGGCGGCTATGGTGTCCATATCAGAACGGCCAGCAGCTACGCTATCCTTGACAGTAGTGTCTTCCTTTCTTTCTTTATTTCTGCTGTTTTTCGTGGCCATCTTCTCACAGGAACGATTATTAGGGGTTAAAAGTTGTAAGTGAGTATTCGTAGGGTAGGAAAAAGGGGCTAAATTATATACATTTATAAAGTAGGTGGGAGCGTGAAGTAAATGCGTCTACTCCATGTTCACGACGACCGGAACTCCCCCTGAGAAACATGTTTGTTGTGCTGATAAGAATGCACATTCAGGTTGAATGTGGTCAATAATATTCCATTTTGTATCAGTCTTCTATCATGCTGCAGACAAATGGCAACGCTCTGCATGTAGGGAGACAGACTTTACTGAAGGACGCATTTGAGTATCTGCGAAGGAACATCCATGACTTTAGCAGGCCATTGAAGGTTTGTCTGTTTAGCACGGTCAATTTTATGTAGCAATATTCTTTCACTGGGGAAATTAATTATTTAATGAGTTTTATCATGTCTCTCAGGTGACATTCATGGAAGAAAATGGCATTGATGATGGTGGTATATCCCAGGAATTCTTTAGCCTCTTCAGCAAAGCTCTGAGATCAGAGGATTCCAAGCTGCTAGAGATCTTTGAGGAATCTGAACTTGTCTGGTTCATGTCAGATGTGAGATCTTGAAATAAAATATGAAGTTAACATAGTATCTTAGTAGATAGATTGATCAATTGAAAGGTATATAACACAAACTATACATACAAGCATATACACAAACATGTTAACATGCTACATGTTTTTCATATTTTACAGGAATACAAAGTTGATGATTACAGGGATATAGGCACCATCTTTGGGATGGCATTTTACAATGACCATCTAGTGAACATTCCCTTTCCTTCAGCACTGTTCAAAAGGCTTCTGGGGGAGAAGCCAACACTGAGAGACTTGGAGGAACTGTCACCATGTCAGGCCAGGCATGTTTTCAACTTCAGTATTATAATTACTAATTATAATACTAATTACTATACTAAGTGCTAATAATGCATTCCTGTGAGGTAAATGCTGACAGTAAGGTTAATGTTGCATATGTCTCTTGTTATCTTCTTGTTGATCACATCAGGTCTTTAAAAGCATTACTGGATTATGAGGATGAAACCCTAGAACAGTTGGAGCAAGATTTCACTGTAAGAACTTCAGTGCATTTGGCATATGTAGAAAATGAACGTTTTTTGTATCTTAATGTCAGTCACACTGACATTGACTTCTTAATTGATTTTAGGTGAAAGGACATGAGCTCATTCCAAACGGGGGAGAGGTCTTAGTGACCCAAGGCAACAGGTCATAAGCCCTTTTTGTGTGCCTTAATTTTATAAGGTTTTTTTGAAGAAAAAAAAACAACAGTTAACCACTGTGAAGCAATAAAACGGTGGATAGGCTTATAGTAAAGTTCTAACAGACTGTTTACTGTTTATCATCAGGCAAACATTTGTTGATCTGTACGTGGACTTTGTGTTTAACAAATCCGTGGAACGACAGTTTGAGGCCTTTGCAGAAGGCTTTGGTCGAGCCTGCCCTGCCCAGACATGGAAGATCTTCCATCCTGATGAGTTAAGGATGCTCATCTTTGGAGAGGCAGAGTATGAGTGGGAGGATCTCAGGAAGGTAAAAAGGCATTACACTACACCTCAACTTGTAACACCAGGAAGTGAAATGATATGTGTAGTAATGATCAGTGTGTACTGATTTGCTGACTTGCAGATTGCTGAGTATGAGGGATGTGAGAGTGCAGATATGTTGATTCAGAATTTCTGGAGAGTTCTGTTTGAGCTGTCGAAAGAGGACAAGTTGAAATTTCTGAGTAAGTTCACGTCATTTACCTTAAAAGTATAAGACATCCCCTGAAATATATTTGAGAACAGCTTTTCAAACATATTTGAGAACTCTTTCATCTGTTAAGAACTTTTCCAATATCTCTCATGTCAGCCTTCATCTACGGAACTTACCGGCTTCCTTTTGGAGGGCTGGCCAAGCGCCAACTGAAAATTGTGAGGCTGAACATGGACAGCGCTGACGAATACTTCCCCAGGGCCAACATCTGTTATGGCACTTTACAGCTTCCCAATTACAGTAGCATCGACATATTACGCGACAAGCTTACTCATGCTATTATCTACTGTGATGTGATTGGAATGGTTTAGCTCTAAAAGTTCCTGTCTGTTAGTTATGCACAGTTTTACTGTAATACTACTGCAATACTTCAACCCACGGGGGGCTGTAGCAAAAACAGAAAACAGAAAACACAGACACAGCAAAAACAGAAAACAGATAGATAGGGGCTCCATAGTCATGTACTTGTAGTGCTAGTTTTTGTTTACCTCCTTGTGGATGAAGTAGAAGCATCACTCTTGTTCTGCCATTTTGAGTAGCATTTTTTGTACATATGTGTCTTGTTAGTATTTATGTCATTGGCTACCAAGTTTGCCATTATACAGATATTTACAACCCCAAATCAGAGAAAGTTGGGACAGTATGTTAAATAAAAATTCAAACTGAAAACAGTGATTTGTAAATTATCTTTGATTCTATTTGCATTTTCCATACCGTCCCAACATTTTCTAATTTGGGGTTGTAGAACATTATGTGACTAGATAGTGTTTGTTATGTTAGAATATGTTTGTAGGCTAAAAGGTTTGCATTATGCCAAACATAGAGTTGAGAGTCTACACTGAAAGTGAAAAAATCTGTGGATGTAAAAGAATAAAAGTTTAAATTTCAATTTACGACATTTCTTAAGAGACTTGGCAAACCATCTTCAGGTTTCAGAACTGTAAACAAATTAGTTGTAGGCAGATATTTGTTTCACAAACACCAATAAAGTCATCGGAATGGGGGATTTAATTGATCATAATTATATTTAGAATTATACTTGACTATCTGGTTAATACAATAGTTAGCGTTTTCTCAGAAGGCTCAACTTACCCTATCAGCTGGATCAATTTAACAATGTTGAGCCACAACACCCCTTTTTTGGAGGACTCCGTATTTGTTGTCTGTTTGAGTTAGGCACACTGCTACGGTTTAAATTGATGGCACACATCCCGAACTTGTGTTGTATGCATTAGTTTTATTTCTGCCTCATATTCCCTTGGCTATAGGTCAATTCAATAAAATAAAATAAAAGTTAATCTTACCCCACTCCCCTTTTAGCGCAAACACAAATACAGAGTCTAATAATAACAATGGCAGCTTTAGGATATTGCCAACGGATGACGTTAAAGTAAAAGTAAAACTGTGAATAGTGAAAAGTGAATCGTGTATTTAGAAACAGCGCCGATTGTGCTATCCTCTTGGAGGTCTGTGCTGAACTGGGTCCGGCTTTTAGAGTGCGATGTTGCGAGGAGTCAAACATTTGTCCGTTCCCTTACAAGCTCTTCTTGACAACAAGGCCATTCCTGAGGGAACTGTCAGCCAGTCAGGGGGGACTGGATCATCCATATGTCAGCCAGGTGCATAAAGGTCTGCGATGTGGTTGACCAGGCTAAGATTAAAACACAAGTTGCAGCAAGAGCCGTTTCCCCCGGTGTTAGCGGAGCGATTGACTGCATACACGTAAAGGCATTGTCCAAGGTAGATTGTGATTTTGTAAAAAGAGAGGATTATGGATCATGATTCATTCAGGCCACCCTAAGGAGACATGTGCGCAGTGGGTGGCTCCTTGGGACACAATTAATTTGATGCCGGTGCATTCGCATTCGCTGAATTTGCTGCTGCATTTGCCATTTTGTCTCAATCTGAACGCGGGGTGATTTAGACCTATTTATGTTAATTAGCATATAAAAGTGAGTGTGATTGAGGGAGGGAAGTGTTGCTCGTGCCTATTTATATGAATTAGCATATTAAAGTGAGTGTGATGGAGGGAGGAGAGTGGTGCTCGTGCCCGTGCGTTCCATTTCTGGTTGATCAGGTAGAAGGAAAAGGTGCGTAGGGCCTTGCGAGCATACATCTCAATGTATTTGTTGTGCTACAATTTAAAGTAACTTTGAGGTACGCTTTTTTTATGACCATTGACCAACTACTTTAAGCACCACCTTGAAATTATTTTCTGATGGAATACGGTCATGTGAATGAAACACACCTATCATTCCCTCTAGTCATCCAGGCTATGCACTATGTATGTCTGTGTCTTGGGTCGTAACACCTCGTGAAAATGTAAGGAACGCCTTCACAATCAGTTTCAACAATACCCTCAAAAGACACCAGTTAGCACACTTGTATCTGTGCCACGTGGGCCGTTGGTGGTGTTTGCAAGGGTTTTGTGTGTTTTATAGGTAGGTAGCTCTACCTCACAAGTGTTAGACCACACCTACATAGTGCTTTTTAAATATGAATCCTACGCAAGGGGTCGTACATGAGGGCCCTGGTCAAGAGAGAACCATCTCTTATTTTGGGGTTCATTTCAGGGATAACCACTCCAGCCTTGGATTAAGAGGTACAAAAATAACCATGAATTGTATTTGATACACAACACAAACACACAGAAGAGACAGGACAAGAATGTGAAGTTTAATTAAATTTATTAAAATTCTGCAAAGAAGAAAAATCTATATAATTTCAATGACGATCAAGAAGCACACCACAAACACTTTTCAAACACGTACCATTTTCAAACTGAATTTATTGAATACTCTGCAACAAGAAAAAAACAATCTTTCCAAATGAAAACCTAAAAAAATTCTTTATTCCACCTTTTTTTTTTTTTTATTCAACAGAAGTGACGAAACCAGGCTTGAGACATGTAACCTACATGTCATGAGATGTTTAAGTTTATTTACAAATCAAAGCTTGTGTAAAATTCTGGTTACTCCTAACCATTTTAAATCAATAAATTATCCATAGTACTTTCTCCAGGACATTAATAGATTAGTAGTCAAAAATATTTGCCTCGTCTAGCCGTTGTTTGCTTTTAAACAACAATTTCCATGTGCACTTTCAGAAGACACCCTTTGATATAGTCAACAAGAATTCCCATGTTCCCCTTTATCAATAATACACAAAAATAACAAAAATATCTTTATTTATAAATTAAATGTACACATTTCTCCAAAGTACACCTTGTTTTACTCAGATAAGCATTCACACAGCAAAAAACACCTGAATGTAGCAGGCAATTTCAAATACAAAAATGTATTTAGAGTATCCATAGCTGAGGGACCTGGCCTCAGAACTGTCAAGTACAGAAATAGCCTCTCTCTCTCATTCCCTTCACACACAGCTAAATAACCGACCACTTAGAGAGGGGGGAAGCAGCACTCCTCCAACTTAACCTTTACGTCCTCCTCCGTCACCTGAGCGTCTGTGCTTAATGCCTCGGGCTCCTGCTTAACACTGCAACTGCTAATCTCATCAGCCTCCTCTTCCTTAATCAAAGCAGTTAGCGGATTCTCTGTAAGAACCTTATTGGGTGAGGGAGTGCACTCCCCAAACGAAGACGTCTGCAGGGAAAGAGAACGGTGATATACATTTGTTTTCATCGACAAGACAATTTAACACATGCTACAGCGATATGGAGTCCAATCAATAACAGCAATAGTTTTTGGTATTTAGCATTATATAATTCATATTTCAGTCTGATTGATGCACCGTTTTCTGTAGCTGTAGCGCCATAGTCTACTGACTGAAATAGACCAACACACAAACATGCTCAGTAACCTGGATTTCAAAATAACTGAATATAAAACTCATACTTAGACATTGGATTTGAACATCCAAGCTCAATAGTTTTGAAGAGGTCTGGTCTGAACATTTACGACATGCTGCATTTAACAGAACATGTAAGGTGGTCTTTTAAGAGTAAGAAAAAGATGTGACTACACTTACATTTTGGTGGTCTTCAAAACATGATGGATGATATGTCTGTGGGGGAAGAAAAAAGAGAATTGGTTCGATTATTACCAGCATATTTATTCTCTTGGAGAATATCTTTCAGCACACAGAGCAGGATGAGACGGCCTGTTGGCAGCCACTGTTACCCACCTTCTCATCAACTCTGATTGCGTTCTTGAGGTGCCACTCCTCCTCATCCTCCTCCCAGTACATCTCAAACTGCTCCTGACAAATCTCACAGGACTTGGACACACAAACAAGCAAAAAATGAAATATGCCATCACCGACCGCAAAGGAACAAAAATAGTATCATGTAATTTTGTTTGTTGACAAGCACTCCAAACCAATGGCATCCTTTACCTCATCAACAACATCAGGCGCAGCTTTGACACTCTGGAACTCCTTCTCCTTGGCCGCCTCCTGGGTCTTCTGCACCACCTCCTCATAGACCTTCTCAAAGAACGTGCTCTTGGCCCGCTCCTCCAGGTCTGCGATTTCCTCAAACTCTATCCAGTCCTGGGAGGAGAAAAATGGCTATCATGTTATCACCCCCAACACATAACTGGACTGGGCAGATTGGCCTCTCGTGTTACACCCCAGCTCAGATTTACCCCCCCGGCAGAAATCCTGTCTGACAGAACTGGAGAGTAGCACTGTGTTAATCTCGACTTCCCAACAACCCATTTCTTCTGACTCGGAATGAAACCCAAGTGTTTGAGGAATCATTATTTAGCATTATTAGCATATTTAGCACACTCGATGTGCTCATGATTATGCTGTTGCTGCTGCTTTAGCCAAGAGCACTCACACAAATGTCTGTGTCTGACGTGCTGTGTACTAAGATGTAAGGAAAAGGCCTGACAACCACCAATCTGACTGCATTAAACCCAGGTAGTCGCAGAAGGTTAATTCAGCACATCAAGTCCTGAGATGCAAGTAGAGACGCTCATACCGTGAGGCTGTAGTACCATCTCCTGTGCGTGACCTTCTTGCTGATGTCCTTCTCCGAGCGGTTCAGTCTGTAGTGCCAGTCCAGGTGGTCGGCGTAGACGTCCGTCTGAGAGGAGGTGAAGCGCATGCCACAGGAGTAGCACTGGATCCCTGTGTAGAGTTTGGTCACAACGCTCTCGTATCTCCTGTCAAGGCAAATGGATTTAGGCGTTTAGGCGTCTCTTCAACGGCAAAAGTTGATCACTGTAGCTGCTCAAGATGAGCCAAAGGGTGACAGTCTAAAATCTCTAAAACATGCCACACTGACAACTACCATGCAGAATCTAAGACTGATATCGAACACTGTAGAACAGTCTGTCTGAATAGCACTTCATTCCAGTCGTTGCTCAAGGGGCTCGAGAAGGGTAACCGTCTACATCTCCCACACAAGCTACTCTGACAACATCATCATCACTACAGTAGCAATCAAGCCGTCTGTACAGCACCCATGCAGTGAAATAGTACGCACTGTTTCATGTCGTCCAGTGAGAAGCTCGTCAGGTCTGGGAGGTCACCATCATCATCATCGTCCTGCTCCTCTTCCTCCTCCTCCTCTTTAACCATTCGCGGAGATGAAGGCGTAGCAGCGGTCTCTGCTAATAAGACAAGGAAAACTTAGCAAAGCAGTCCAAATGTTCTGTGATGTACTGCAGGAGCACCTCAGGGTACAGTGACCCACACTCCTGGACAAAGTGGTAGCATTCAAATATATGACATTCATTTTCAGCACTATGGTGGCCTGTTTGGGGTTACCTCTGAGGTTTAGAAGGAAAGCCTGGAAATTCACCCACAATTTACCAATCGTGTTGTATAACTTAAAAATAATTTAACAATCTTGCATTTACTGCATCTAAAATCTGTGCTCTCCATCTTGTTATTTCAACTACAGGGACGTAAATGCAAACGTGAAGGTGACAACACCTGTCCCCTAGAATATTTTGTTCCCACATTTCCCTGCCTTTCATTGGTAATCTCAGTTATAAAGGTTCCTTCCGGGTCAAGACTCCACTCTGAAGTCGAGATGTGAGTGGAGCGTGAGGCAGAGCGATCCCTCACTCTCTCAGTGACTCACCCGTCTGAGATGCGTCTGTGGTGGCGGGCTTGATGATGCCCGTGGAGATGAGTTTGGACAGCAGGTCGTTCACGTCCACCTGCCCGAGGTGACTCTCAGGCTGCCCGAACTGAGAATCTGAGGGGACACGTATACAGTTCACAGTTAGGGATGCACAATACGGTAAAAACTCTTTGTGTGTGATCAACGTGATGAATCCTTCAAAGGAAAAATTATGAAAGACTAAAAAGTACAACTTCAAAGCAAATCTCGACAGACCATCACAACACAAAAGCAACATTAGATATATAAAAGTTTCTGACTGGTGCAGCACCATCTTGGAATGAGTATCACTGCCGCAAGTGGCTACAGTACTTTGGCCCTTGGGGATTTGTCTTGTGGACATCGGCATGTGTGTTTTGCGTGATCAATAGGGCTACGATATGAAGACACTTACTTGGTTGATTGAAAGGCACTGGGTTCTGTGGCATGAAGGGTGGACCGAGGTTGGACATCATGTTCATCTGAAGGATCACAAGTGTATGCAGTGAGGAACACATCCACTCAAAAAAAAAATTACTTTTTAAAGTATAATGACCAGTTTTTGAAAAACTGCACAATATTTTGATGTGTTTATACTTAGATATAAGTAATAGCTAGAAGACCACAGCCAAAGCCTATGGTAAATGTGCGATGTCAAACTTACAGGCTGTTGGAGGTTTCCGACTGGAGGCCCCTGATAGGGGCCAACCGGTCTAAAGGAGCTTGGGAATCCCGTGGAGGTGGGGACTTGTGGCACGCTGAAGTTTGGTCCTTGCGGAACGTTCTGCTGTCCGAGGAAAGACTGGGAGTTCCCTCCAAAAGCATTGTGAGGCTCCGGAAACCTGTTGGGCATGTTGAAGTTGGATTGCTGCTGGCAGCCGGGATTGGCCATGGGGCCCTGGGGGACGTTAAACATGGGCTGCCCCTGCGGCCTCATCTGGTTCTGGGGGCCACAGTATCTGGGGGGACCCGCTGGGCTAGGGCACTCGTATCGGGGTTGCCCGTCAAACCTGATTGGTCCAGGTGGACCAGTGGGATTCTCAAAGCAAATTCCGGAAGGCTGGTTGCCAGGGCCCTCGAACCTCATTGGTCCGGGCTGGTTGTGTGGTCCCTCGTACCCCACGGACCCGTGCGGGAACCTCATGGGTGCCTCAAACCTCCCGGGCCCTTGCTGCATGTGAGGATTGTTAAACCTCGGCGGGCCCTCAAACCGGTTAAATTGCATTGGACCAGGCCCGGGGCCCTCAAACCTGTTGTGACCCATGGGCCGCTCAAACCTCCCGAAGCCCTGCTGGGAGTGAGGCCCGTCAAATCTCATTGGACGGTGAGGCATGGCGCCGTCGTATCTGCCCGCCCCTTCATGCTGCGGTGGTCCTTCGAAACGAGGGCCGTAGTTGGAGTCGTATCTACCGTGGCCGTCGAACCTCGAGTTTCCTCCCCCAGGTCCGTCGTACCTCTTTGACCCCGGGCCTTCGTAGACGTTTGGCGGGTGCGTTCTGGGCGTCCCCTCCGCTCGGGGCTTACCCAGGTGTCCTGGCGCACCGTCGTAAGATGACTGAGGCCCTTTGTGGCCTTCAAACCTCTGCGAGACGTTGGGGACCTCATTCCTGGGCACGCTCGGCTGCGCAACGGCTTCATCGGCCAGGTGGAGAGGCACCGACACGGCGGGTTCACCAGGCATCCGCCCCCCCTGCATGTTCCTTGCGGGTCTCTGGGGAACCAGTGGCGGATCGATCTCAATCCCCTCGTCCGAGTGCACGCTGTTGGGACTCTCGAAGCGAGGAATGGGGCTCATTTCGCTGGCGGGGTCCTCCTGCATCTCCACACTCAGTGGAGACGAGCGTCCGAACGCCGCCGGCGCAGGCGAATGCCTCGGGTACTCGTCCAGACTGCCGGGGCTCGGGGTGTTTCTCGACGAGTGGCCCGAGTTTGGCAGAGATCGATCACCTTTCCTCGATGCATCATGCCTGGAGAACAGTTCCGGAGTCTCGTCAGATAATCTCCTCTGTGCCTCGGAGTCCCCTTCCAGTGTCGGGTGAGATGTCCTTTCGCTCCCTTGCCGCTGTAGATTTCTATCAGCTAAGGAGGAATAAAGGTCACGCAGATATTCAATATATGAACAGGGCATATATAAAAAAACAACTACAGCTTACTGCAAGTGAAAAAGTAACGGCTGATCAAAACTATTCTGAAGACGACAAACATGACCTACATTTCTACAAACATATTACAGAGGAAGGGGGACAGCAAACATAAAGGGGCAGATTTGTCTTTCCATCTTGCTCACTCTCACTCTCCACATGCACTTCATTCACTGACCAAATAAATAGATATCCACTGGGCATAAAACTAACAAAAAGCACCTCTATTCTAACATAACTTCATACCATATCATTCCATTTTAAACAGTATTTTACATCTACCTAAGGTGCTTTGTACCCTTACCTTGTCGCTGCACTCGAGTTCTTATTAGTTTAGATTTGTGCTCAAGGTATAACTGCTCTGCATTTAGATTACCCATCGGGGGGTGTGGGGACATGTCTTTTTTGTCTTTGGGGGGCACTAATCCATCATCACTTGATTCCCATGAATGAGAGCGCTGCTTTTCCTCCTGGTACTGGAAAAGCTGTCTGATTTGGTGGGCCACATTGAGGAATTCTTCACTAGTTATTTCACCAGCTGCATGTCTCTTACTAGCCTGGAAAACAGAAGAAACGGAGGAAGAAACTCAGTTTTCAAAGCAATGCTATTTTTTCATGGCATATTTTTTTTTGTGTGTCACTAACGCAGAATATGAGTGGAGGCATAAGGCTAACCTTGAATAAAATCACATTAACCAATATTTGAGTTGTGTGTGTGAGAACTGTTACTAATAAGAGTTAACCAATAGTATGGCTTTAAAAGGCTTTTTAGTTTAGCGCCCAACACACTCGTGTAGAAATGAAAACAAACCTTTTTCAGCAGGTCTGCTTTACTTGCAGAGTTAAGGACGTCTGGGATGTGCAGATTGGCGTCAACACTGAGGCGATTTTGTCTCACTCGGGACGGCGTAGATCTCTGACCAGGGTTCCAGGGTTTGACCCTTGGAATGCTGGGTTTGGAAGGTGGAGACTCCTCTGGATGTTTTGGACTAAAAGAAGAAAGAGAAAGATATGTGGTTCCATGAAAACTCTCTTAAGGCATTTCACAGAAGCACAGGTGGAAGCGCCCTAGAGCAAACACAAAGGGAAAAAGTAACTGGCCAACATCCGATTAAGGAAACAGCGGAGGAGAATAATAAGAGTCTTACTGTCTAGTGTCCTCCCATCCACTTCTCCATCTCTTGATATTCTCCTTTGATTCGGGAGGTTCTCTTGTTGAGTAAGCATCTCTCGGTTCTGCGGCTCTATCCTCGTGAGACCTTTTCGGTCTTCTTGGTTCTGACGCGTTCTTGGGAGCGATTCGGTCCTCTCTGACGTTGCCATGGTGACCGAGGTCTTTTCCAGCACCCTGTCTCCCCTTGCTGAACTTGGGAGGGGACACAGACATGCTCTTTACGCTCTTTGGCGATCTGCGCTCCTTCCTCTTGGGCATGGACGGTGAACGCGAGCGCGACCTGGAGCGGGACCGTTTCCCACTCAACTTATTAATCCTGAAGTCTGGCTTCTCCTGCTTGTTCAGAGAGCCATTGGAGAGTTTGCTTCTGGCGTTGGCCATCCTCTGATGCTCCAACATCTTGCTGGCGTTGTCCTTGTCCTTTTTGTCCAGACTTTTTTTCCTCTCTTTGGGCACGTCCTCCTCTGGTTCTACCTTCTCGACCACGTGCCTTCGCAGCCTGGGGTCTTTCCTGACGATTTCCGGGGTCTTTAGATTCTCCGGCTCATTTTTACTTCTGCCGAGAACTTCCTTCCCTGCCGGCGACGCAGACTTGAGTTTTGCCCTCTCCACGGCAGCCATCTCCTTCTTGCTTGCCCTCATCTTCTCTTCAGCCGGTGGTTCCTTTCGAGGAATCCTCCTCATCTCCAGTTTATTATGTTTTTCTCCTGGGGGAGGCCCTCTCTTCTCGGACATGTTTGGCAGACCGCCGAAACTATGCGGTTCCCTCTTGTTCATCGCTGGTTCCTTGGCGTGTAAAGCTGATGCCCCAGGCCTGTTTAGGCGCGGATCTCTCGTCACCACCTTTTCCGGTTGCGGGGGTGGCCAGGAGTTACTGGGCAGAGCGGACACTGGTTGTGTAGCTGTGGGTGTGGGATGGTTCGCAGCACTGACATGGGGGTTGGTTGGTCCCATTCGATTGAAAGCCTAGAAGACAAACACAAAGAAGCAGACAGACAGGGAAAAACTAGGTTTATATTTTTGCTTTTTGCTTCAATCCAACCGATTTAATAAGGATTTACGACAAATTAATTTGTATCACATTTGCATTTCTTGACAGAACATGTAGTTAACATAGACTACAATATAGAAGTATTGAATGCCCTGAAAGATCTGAATGCTTCTTCCTAAATCTCATGGGATATTTAACTATAGCTTACTAGTAAATCATTTGTTACTGTACTTAAACAGGTGCATGTTCTTATCAAATATATTTAGGGTGAGGCTTGGCGTGGTGACCTTTGTAATACAACTACTAATTCCCTGTACACTTTCATAACTCTGGAGGAAAGGATTCAGAGTTTGACCCAACAATACAACACATTACAATGTGTCACAATGAGACTGTTGCCTATAGGTTGTGTAATTCAGATCTTAATGAAATATGCACCTGAAATATGTTCCTTCACATCCATGTCATAACCCATAGAATAGTTTATTATAGGAGTCTTAAGGTAACTTTTATTCATGACTAATTGGACATCACAGGTCTCTATTGCATACAATACATCAACAGAAATGCAGAATATGTGCATCTGACATGGCTTTTATTTCACTAACAACTGACAGATCAAAGATTAACAATTCCATGTCATTTACTGATCACAGTGTTTGCAAATACACAAAAGTGCTTCAAGTGTTTAGGCAAGAGGTTTACTTGTGCATGCAGAAACAGGCAGAGTTTTGAGTTACAAAGAATAGCAGCCAAATGATTAGAGTGGCACACGACGCCTGTGTGCTTGTGGATACAGCTGACACACAAAGGAATGCTTCATGGGAAAGATGGATGTGAGAAGACACTGTTTGCACAATCAGATAATACAACAACAACACCACCACTCACAAGAACCTGAGATTTGAAAATGACCCCTTTCCATTACACATATTAATGATACTACTGAGAGACTTGAGTTTTTGTTTCGCATAAACGTGACCTTTAAGGTCAGCAATGTAACACTGCTAGACCTGCTGACTAAACTCTGCTGTATGCAGGCGAAACAGTGAATACAGTACAGAACCGTTTCTGCCATCAAACCGCTCTAGCCAGTCTTCACTCACTGCTCCGTAAGTGTTAATAAGCATGCACAGTGCTCTGCTTGACAGAAGGGTGAAATCAACACAACTCTGCTGGATTTTGCAAACACTACAGCCCTCTCATTTTTCAGCTGCTTTTGCCTCCGGGCAAACTTTTGCACAAACACATTAATTGTGTCAACTGCTCTACTGAACTCCAAGACTGTGACGGTTAGAGAACTACCACTCTTATGAAAGCTCTTTGTCTGCGGGGGGAAAACAAAAGACAGTTACTGCACTCACCAGTTGCACTTTGGCCTGTTCAAGCTCAAGCTCTATCTTCTTCTGCTGAAGTTCAATCAACTCCTTCTGCTTTGCCAGTAACTGATGCCTGGCTTGTCCTTCTCCCCTCAATGTGCCTTTGGACTGCTTTATAAGATGATTGCACTTGTTTGCATAAGCATATTCATTTATGTAAAATATTTTGTTCAAATGTGCTTGTGTTGTTAAGCTGTTTGTGTGGTCAATGCCACTGTTCAAAGTTTAATATTTGTTGTACATTTTTAAGCCAAACTAAGTTGTGGGGGCATAAACACAGCTACGGTTCGTCTGTCGTCAGCAATAAAAAGTATACCTTCACCTCCAAAACTTTTTGAATTGAATATGAAGCTTTACATATGGTTTCAAACCTAAGGTTAGTTTGCATTAGGGTTTTTTGTATAATATAATAATAAAATATGGTGTTAAATCCAATTTACATACAAGGAACTTACATGCACATACTCCATAGGGAAATACTGCGGACATACAGCCTGCCTTAATGTCAAACTTAGTCTAAAGCATCACCTGTTCTACCTGAGATGATACCACTATTCTTATACATTCTCTTTTACAACACTGGCCCTGGAAGGGAAACATTATGTTTACTTAAAACTTACCAGTTGCACTTTGGCCTGTTCAAGCTCAAGCTCTATCTTCCTCTGCTGAAGTTCAAGCAACTCCTTCTGCTTGGCGAGCAGCTGCTGCCTAATGGCCTGCTCCTCAGTCCCTTTTTTCTCAGCCACTGATGGTGTGGGTTGAGGCTGTGGTGTAATGGCCTTTGGAGCAGGAGCAGTAGCAGGAGCAGGAGGAGGGGTAGTGGTAGCGGTAGCGGTAGCTTCCTCAGTCTAAGCAAAGAAAAATCGTCACTCTTTAAAATCCAATTCAACGTGACCCGATGTTTTTTAATAATCAGTGTGATAAGTGTGAAGATGTGTGTGTACGTTCTCTTACCTGTTTTAGAAATTTTGGGTTAACATGAATGCTTGGATTTGGCAGAGGCTTAATTGGCCAGGCAGGATCTATTGAATTGACTTTCACATCTAACGTGTACATTCTTGTTGCTGGGAAAATCTCATCCCATGTGGAGCGCAACTTGAAGAGACTTTTTCTAATGTTCTCATCCACCTAAAACAAAAATAAAATAAAATAAATAACTCAGGTGTTGACCATAACTTAACATGTCCCCTAAGAGAGTGCTCAATGTGTGACCATGGAAACGGCAAGTGCTACAATTCAAACCTCTAAACATTAACTCGACCAAAAGTGTACCAATACGGTCAACCTAAGTTATTTGGTTTCAAAAGAAGTGGAAATGCTTCGCCCACACATTTGGCATTGTATGCTTTAGTTTACATGGGTGTCAAATTCAGAACGTCAATGGCACAAATGATGAGGCAAAGCTGACAAAATCAACTTGAATGAAAATGTTTATGTAAAAAATAGCTTTAAATTGTTGTATACCTTTTCAAACACACAAATAAATGTAGTGACAAGGTTTTTAGCAAACACCGCAAGGTATTCGCCGCCAATGTTCTTCACTATGGAATCCACTAAGTACAAAACAGGAAGCTTCTCTGCAGTTGGTGCCTGGAGTAAGAACACAAGTTTAGTGCACAGAATCTTTACAGTTTCCAGTATAGACATCATTAGCTAATGGTTAAAAAAAAGGGAAGGTTAACTCTAGCGTCAAAGACAAAAGTGCAGGCTGGATAAATTAGGGGGAAACTAAAGTTTTTTTTTCAAAAAAAAAAAAGAGAAAAAAAAAAGGTGATCACTCAGGCCGTCACAGAAGGGAAAAAAACTGATGTGCAGTTCAGCCACAAAAAAATCCGGCACGTAGGCAACAGGAGTCCGAGAGTGCAAAAAAGGTTAGTGTCTGAGTCCACACAGCAGCAAGGGATTCTTCTCTGCAAAACATCTTCCACAAAGGGGGTGAAAAAACAAAGAAAAAGGGAGAAAATTGTCCATTTTTCTTCCAGAGTGGTTTCAATGTTTGAATGAAGAGGACTTGTGTCCTGTTGTGTTGAGGTTTTTAGAATGGCACATTTTAATTGCACAGTGAAGTGTCTTAGGTTCAATGTTAACCCTTTGAGATGTTTTGTTAAGTACAGAAATAAGATTAGGTTTTTGGTACAGTCTCCGAATATGTGCATGGATTTGGCCAAAAGCCAACCACGTCTTCAGTCCTGTTAGGTGGTTTAAAAAAAAAAAAGGTCACCCTTTTTAAGATGTAGAAAAGGTCACGTGCCCCAAAAAAAAAAAAGTTTAAAAAAAGAAAAGTTCTGTATTCAATGCAAACACACAAATCAGTTTTAACAACCAAGTCCCCCAAGATAAAACACTGCTGTAAAGTTACTGTTAGCACTACCTCCACACTAAGAGCAAGCACTAAAGATCGAAATGTAGGCAGTGCCTTGCTTAAACCACACTTTTTAGTCAATACAAGTTTGATTGCTGGTTAAGAAGCTGTGACTCTTTATACAAAAATTACACTTGGAAAGAAAAAGACAAAAATCACATTTCATATTTTTTATTGTCACATTAAAATACCATTTATTCACATTTAATTCATATAAAACAGAAACCTACTACTCAAGTGTATCTGTATTTGTGAACTGGAAGAAAATAAACATGATAGGCGCAGAATCCTGAAGTATTGAAACCGGATAAACTACATGAAGCCTTCAGTTGTAAACAGTCACCTCAACAAAATAGAATACTCCCATTCCATCACATTCCCTTATTTTAATCACATGGAACAAGGATTCAGTATGGCATACCCTACAAACATGTGTCTGAGGTACATAGCATTAGGCACACCAAACACATTATTTAACTGGCCCTATCTTCAACTAAATTGTGAAAACTGAATTAAAAGGGTCTTCATATAGTAACAGGGCAGACTATGGCGTCTAGTATAGTACAGGTCTCACACCACATGTTATGAAGATAACTCTTCAGTGGTGAACCGTCCACTCCTTAGCCTACCTGTACACTCAAGTGAAAAGTCTACCTAGCCAACTTACTGACCATGAACTCTGCCTTTGTCATCAACAGTGTACCACTAGCCTTGGTTAATTCCCAAGCTGATAAGATAAAACTGCATGTTTTAATGGAGTCACTGTGGAAGGGGGCTGACTGATACAGAACAGTTGTCTCGAAATTGAGAATTAAAAAAATAGGTAGTTGAAAACCGCAATCCTTAACTGCACATCTGCTACATAGTGGGGTCTAAATTTGGCCTCAGCAACATGATCTGTATGCCATGCTGGGCTCTAGTTGGGCCATACCCTGAAACCCCATTTATACCATCCACATTGTAACCATTACGTAGCTTGCCAACTAGCTTAAATATACAAACGTTAGCATGCCCCCCCCCCCAACTTAAGACACCAGCTCCCTTAACGATGATCTATATTACCTACATTAATTAGACATATAGCAACAGTTACTTACTGCCAATTAATAAAGGATGATTACATACATGGTAGCGAATATTATGTTAATCTACATTATGGATAGATGTATACGTTATAGATACATTTTGTGAGCTAGCTAGCGTTGTGAAATGTGTTTACTTTTAAAGTTTCCATAAAACGGAAGCATGGTAACGTTAGTTACCCAGAGACGTTCAGTGTTAGCTAACATTTTTTTTAGGATGACGGTAGTGAGCAAACATTATTTAGTCAAGATATCTCAAAAACTTGAAGCAATTAAAACTAAATAAATGTTAATCTGAAAAAATGTGATACTTGAAATGTGCAAGTTGTCGAATCACTAGATTGGTAGATTCGCCATTCACCGTTGTCTACATTTCTGAAATACCGTGGGATCGTGTTGCCCTTTTAGGCCTCTAGTTAGGCATCTGCTAAGCTATTGACACTTTATTAGCCAGGATACCTAGCTGGTTGCTATCGACCATAATTTCCAATCGACTAACGTTAGCTTACGGCAATTTGACAGAATTTCTATTAAACCAATTTTAACAGGTGTAGCAATTTGGACATTTTGATTTGTTTATTTCAAAATATAGCTAACTGACACGATGTATAGTGATCGTGATAGTGGCATGCTCGAATATACGCCATCAATGTTAGCATAGCGTTATGCAATGATGCAACGTTAGCTTTTCGACTGAAGAGGCGGTGGCTAGCTGACGTTAGCCAAATCAAGTAACGTTGGCTTAACTGACTCGCTGAAGGTCTCCAAAAGACCTGCGATAACGTCAGCGAAAACAGAATAGTTGGCAACAGTTAAGTGTCCACATTCAA
The DNA here is from genome assembly GCF_900700415.2 of Clupea harengus. NCBI lineage: Eukaryota > Metazoa > Chordata > Actinopteri > Clupeiformes > Clupeidae > Clupea > Clupea harengus. The sequence goes on along the minus strand of NC_045159.1, from coordinate 6,528,046 downwards.
ATTTTTATAAATATGGAATTCAGTGACTTATTTGCTTCACAACTTTCAGTAACTATGATAAAGGAACTAGCCAAGTGAGAGAAAAAAGTAAACCAATGGTTACCCTAGGCCACCACAAAATTTGCGATATCAGCTAGCTTGCTGGCTACATCTCTGGCAAACTACCCTTAGCAGAACGTGGCCGCCATGTTCCCGTGGCCTGCTCAATGTAATCATAGCACTAACTGCTAGCAAACGAACCATTCATCGAAGCCATATTGGCTTGAAAAGAATTCTATTTTCATAAAAACCTTGACGATTTGTGCTTCAATTATTGCGACGATATCCTTGGCGAAGTGAAGATTCTCCTCAGCAAGTATGGTCAGCATGTTGATGTGTGGTTTACTGTTGAAAGTCAAATCTTCCAGGGAGGACTGGTATTCTCGACAGGCATCTTCCCTCGCCGCGTCGTCCGACATTTTGATTCGATGTATTATTTAAAGTTACGATTAAATGGATCAACGAAATACACCAAGTGATATACAAAGTCCATTCACTCATTACATATTCTTCGTATTTCCCTTTCCTGAACCAACACGACGTTTTTTTCAAAGTATCGTTACCACTTTTCTTTCGTGTTCTTGTAACAAAACATGGCGTAGGTACTGTACTTCAACAACTTACTGCGTCACTGTGAATATTTTATATGCGCCTTTGCGTCATCACCTTCTGATTGGTCACTTTAATGACGCGTGTTTCCGCTTACGATTCACGTACTTGGCGTTCATTCTTCCTAGTTGTCTTTCCTTCATTCTTTGTGGTAAATCGGCGACGTGACATCTATGTCCTTTTCAACAAACTCCACTGATGTAATTATAAGAACAGACACGTTTTGTTATCCAGAAATCATCAAAGGATAAAACGTGTTCAAAAGCAGTAACTTAACACCTGGTAGTGCTGGCATTTGCGACCTTGCAAGGCCTCACACAACACTAACCGCACTAGGGTTGCAAAAAAGCGGTACATTTCCGGAAACTTTCCAAGCGAAGTTAAGCTCGGGAATTTTGGAAATGTAGATGTTTTTGTGTGCAGAAGTTAGCCTGAAACAGGGAACTTAAATGTAGTTGAAAACAAGACAAGGCAAGTCTAGCTCAGCTGGACCCTGGATGCAGCTAGTTGGGAACATTGTCTGCCAGAAACATAAACCTATGACTTTCTGTTGTTTTTTAACGTCTTTGTCATTACCTAGCATATTGATTACTTGTTACACTGAAGCCATTTTCATTTTAATACCAAGTTCATTTGTATACAGTAGGCTAAGTTTTTACAGTGAGAGTAGGTTGTATGTATGTCCACACAAAAGAACACCATCACCTCGATTACTCGCAGCTGTTGGGGTTCATCAAAAAAGCGAGTTGGGCGATTTATCAAAAGGTAATTAGGCTACTGCAAATTAAAGGCTGAGCAATAAATACGTCATTCAAAACGCTATTTTAAAGATGTATGGAATGCAGCACACACTGTGTTTCTTGGCAAAGCATGTAGCTAGATATTTTAAACCAAATTGATATAATTACTGGATTCGTGTTTTTTTTCTCTCAACCCGACATGATCAAATGCGTCAAATGAAAGTCCGAAGTCCTGTAGTCCGAGAAAGTACAAACAGGTGACTGTATTTATAGTCCACTGGAACAAAATTGTCTAGCTGGCAAGTGCCTTACGTTAGCAATTCTTGCAGCATGATCTTGGTTAAAACAACCCGATTTAATGCAAATTCAGTTGAATTTCAACCCTGTACTGGGCATTCCTCCATCACATATGCAGTGCATTCTTCCCATCACATGCACAGATAATTCCCAGCATCCCTCACACTACAACAGGGCTACTGAGGCCGCACTACTGCATTTGAGCCTAAGGACAGTTAGTATAAATTCCCCCTAATTTTTCAGTTTATTCCCGTTAATTCCCATTAATTCCTGTTAATTCCCATGGAAAGTTTCCAACTTTGCATATTCTCGGAATTTTGCAACCCTACACCTCACCATTAGCAATGTAGGCCTACCTTAAAGATAACTTTGTTTGTGTTGTGCAAACACACAGTCCATACGAGACACAAAAAACTGATATTACGATTCCTTCTGAGAAATACAGGCCCCCTTCAATCTCAAGTAGGATATGAATGCTTGTTTTTTCAGGAAAAAATTTCAGTTGATGAACATTCCAGTGATATCAAGTTCTGGGCAAACTGAACTTTCTGATAGTAGAAGTGGTTGGTTGGGTAAATAAAGAGGGATAATTAATTTCCTCATTCCCACTGTCAGTTTATATATTTAATGTTGTGGGAATAGTTTTCACCAAAAGCCCTGCTTTTGCCCTGACTGTGCAACACACCCATTAATATTAACCTAAAAAGCTTACACTGTGTAGTGTGTACCCGAAAGCTTATGCTGAATCGGTTGTTTTTCAGCGCTCCAGTGATTTAACTAACCACAAAATGAATCCTCTGGTCATCCCATCTGATTGTCATTTCATTTGTAAAAATAGATGTTTTAAATCTTTTACAGAATAACTCATACTTGCATGGTAAGAAGACATTCATTGTCATCCGTGGTGGAAGGAATAAACTATCTCAATGATATGTCATATCAAGAACTTTTTCAAAATCAAGCCACTAGGTGGCTGAGTTGGAGCACATTACCAAGGGTTCCGCAGGCGAGCACAAGGTTTTGAGGGGTCCTGTAACCCATAGTGCCTTAAATATAAAAATGTTCATAGCCTTTTGTTACACTTTCCTTGAATGAATATAAAGGATAATGGAATACGATCACATTATACGATCCTATTATAAACTACCTACTATTGTCCTTGCGTCCTTTAAGTGAACTTCAGCAACGCAACATACACAATGCCTCTGTCATGCCCTATCCTTCATGAGCCACTAGGGGGTGTGCATGCAGCCCATTTTCATCCCCACACATATCATCTCAACAGACAAACACAGACCCATTTTAATCAGAGGTGCTGCCTGCAAGGTGATTTGTAAGAAAAAAGAAAAGAAGATTCTGTTTATGGGGAAATACACTTGTATTGTGTCTCTCTCTGTGTCCTCTCTCTAGCTAACCTGCACTAGCAAAGTCAAAGTCAGCCCAGGGCTGCAGACAAGATACAGCACTCGGGTAGGGTGGGAAGTGAACACCTAAGCCCAGCTGAAAAGTAATGGTAATGGAAAAAAAAAATCCAAGCATTCCATGCTGAGATTCAACTCAAACAGATTATGAGCCAAGCACTGTTTTTAAATGATGATCTAAGGCAGCTTTACAGTAATAATATTATGTGATGTTGTGTATTGTTGTGTAATAATGTATTATCCCGGCATGGATCCACAGGGCTAGTGATTTAAAAGTTACCACCCCTTGACTGGCTAAGGGCCTCTGTGGATACACACACACACGCTTAATGGAGAACTATTTCTCTGAACCCATCCAGTCCGCTGGACCGATATTGCTTAAGTCGATGTCGAGATGTCTAGTCTCTTGAAAAAAGGAATTGTGTTTACTTCTTTCCCAGTGTCAAGGTTTATCAGACTGTGATTTGGCAGACACAAACCAGGTATTCCATGCCAAAGGTTACTCAGTGGTCAGTAGATTTATGTGCAAAGCATGCAGTCCAGCAATACACACATTTCTGTCCAAGGTTGCACCAAGAGCTTTTTCCTGCCATATGTCAGGCCTTATCGGTTTTCCAAGCACCAAAATGAAATGTGGAAGCCCGCCCTCTCCTTTCCTCATAGACATCATCCTTGTTTGTATTCCTTTCCTGTGGATGCACAGATAAGAGATTCAAGGTCCAAAAAGAAAGTGTATGACCTTCCTTCATAAAGTCAGTATGGAGAATTTATGAATCATTATTAAACAATAAATACAAGTGTTTGCACATGTTACTGCCTGTGTACAGAAATGTATGATTACTAAAGTGATCTCTGTAGTGAACTGTACAGAAAGTATGATTTGTTGTCTGGGTAACTTGCAGGCCTTCTGTTTTTAATTGTGCTGGTATAAACAGTACTGGTAACTTCAAAGACGTTTTTTTTATTTCATGCAACCAAAACGCAGCACCAAGCACCACAAATCTATACGATCTCGCTTTCATTTTAACAAAGAGGGAGAGTGTGTTTCTTTTGAGAGGCACAGTGTTATTACTGTCAAACAACGATGCCCATAAAATCACTTGGGTAAGGTTCACTGAGTCCTGCTGTTTAGAAAAGTTGGAGACTAATCAGTCAAGAGTTTGTTTTAGGCTATATGTGGTAGTGTTGCCAGCCAGTGTAGGCACACCCGTGGCCACCAAGCTCTCAGTGCCAGTTTCAGCCTGGCGTCAGCTAGATGCTGGGATATTCGTTAGAAAGCGAGACTCGGCTGGCTCACACACTGGGTGTGTCAGGCGTGCAATCACGGGTGACCTCTGACTGCCTCCTACTATCGTAATCAAAACCGTAACGTTCGCGAATATGAAACACAGCTCATTCAGGTCATCTGCAGTGCAGAGCATAACATTAGACTCTACTCTGAATCATGAAATATTCCAATCTTGTAATTGAGACCCTGGCTTTGGACCCTCGACCAACTGGTATGCAGTCTTCGGTTTCAGCAGTGGAAATTCACATAGTTTTGCCATTTTTCTGTTGATTTGAAGTTGAGGCTAGAGAGAGAGAAATCAGAATTGTGACCAAAACTGTTGAAACAGGTCACAATGCCCTTGCCACTAACACTACAGAGGTTTCATTGGTCAAATGTTGTAGCTTTTGTTTTATTAGAAATGTAATTCAGCTTTCTGAATAGGCAAACAACCACAGGAGTAAGGGAATGGGGGGGGGGGGGGCACTTTTATTTCTTGTCAGGTCTTTTAAACTGATGTTTTTAACCTGGATGTGTTTCAGGTTCCCTGTGGCCAGTGCACCAAAAATCAGCAAACTAGAAGTGACATCCACTCAGTCACCCTCCAGTTTGATCAGGGAAGGAATCATGAGGAATTCAAGAGGGTTTTTCCAAAGTGATTTCTATTCCTTTTCTTATCAGTGTGTGCGCTAATGGAGGCTAATGTATGCCCTCGGTGTGCAGAGCATCTTGTTCCACCAGTTGATCTTTTGGGGGGGGGGGGATTTCAGAGCACCCTACTGAAAGTCCCGTGGTCCACGCTGAAGTGCTTTCACACGTTACCCTGCTTCCTGAGTGCATTCACGTTGGAATGCCAGAAGGATCAGAGGACACAATGCACACCAACCTTTGGACGTCCAAGAGCAACGAGGCGCGATACAATCAGTAGTGACAGTGAAGCCTCAGTTAAAGTCTTCAGTTACAACTTGGCGCCGGAGATGACAATGGGAAACTCATATTCATGGCAACAAACTCCAAGGTTGCCAAGTTCACTGCTTTCATGTGAGTTTATACCAACTCTTTAAAGCTTATGCTCCAGTGTATTCTCAGGGCAGAGGGTATTCTCTGGACATCTACTCTGTGTGATACTAGTTGACAGATAAACGGGGGGGAAAAAACTCTCCTCACATCTGCAAAAGCTATGTTCAGTAGTTATAGGTGCACATGTGAATAATTCCAGAAATGGTTCATCTGACACTATTTACACTTTTAAGTGATGATACAGTTCCATTCTGTGGGCTACTGTGTTTTCCCCAATTGGCACTCAGTAAGCTGTCTTTGCACAGCATATCACAGCCAGGGCCCAGCTACTGTTCCTCCGTACCCTTGGCCAACTTCCTCTCTGACTCTCTCTCTTTCTCTCTCTCTCCTCTTCCAAAGCACCTTGCTTCAACCCAGGAGCCCCCATCTCACAATGACATCATCCCCTCCTGTGGGTCTAATATATAGATTTGGTTTCTCCCAAGCGCTGTTTAAGAAAAGCAGGCACATCTGCACATGACTTCGCTATTATGTCATATCCACTGAACTATAATTAAACTACCCCAAGCAATTTCAAGAGGAGCTCTCAGGATGAAACGAGGCCATGGGTGGCTGTTCTGAAAGTGGGCTATAACCAAAGTAGCCTTTTTCCATTTCATGAAACTTTATACCGTGGCTAGCATTTGAGTAAGTGCCAAGGAGGAAAAAAATCACACAAGGCTTCCCCATGGCATAAATCAAACTGGTAAAAGAACATTTGCTCATCTGCGGGTATATCAGTTTCTATTTTCCCACATTTTGAGCTGTGAGCGATGCTACACCCACTAATTAAAACTTCCAACGACACTTCATCTGATGTTGACGAAGGTGACGTGTCACGCGGAGCCTCTCGAGCTGAAGGAGATCTGGCACTGGCGCTGATAACGTTAGTGTGCGCTCGGCGCACACCACTCAGCACTCAGCACTCAGCGTGGGCTGGTGGAGGGCCAAGTGTGTGAGGGTTTTCTGTGGGGATGGACAGAGAGCTTAATAACATGGACATTTCAATGGCTGCCCACTGCATTTAAGGAGAGAGGAAAGTTTCCTTTGCGTGTGGCCAGGGCATGAACTCTCCAGAGAAAGCCAAGGTTTTGTCCTTTCTGAGCAGAGAGGGAGGGAGCGGACTTTGGGCAGGCTGTGTGTTTGACAGGCCGTCAGCAGCAGTGGTTCCCACTGCTCCACTTCCCACTGGTGGCACTCCACACACGGTCGCCATGGACACGGAGCAAACATGCACGCTGCTTTGTCTGAGAGGAACAGAGAGACAATGAGGAAGCCATAACCAGAGAAGGAGAGAAAGGGAGAGAGAGAGAGAGAGATAGAGAGAGAGACAGAGAGAGCTAGAGAGAGAGTGAAAGAGAGAGAGAGAGTGAAAGAGAGAGAGAGTGAAAGAGAGAGAGAGAGAGACAGAGAGAGCTAGAGAGAGAGTGAAAGAGAGAGAGAGAGAGTGAAAGAGAGAGAGAGAGAGAGCTAGAGAGAGAGAGTGAAAGAGAGAGAGAGATAAAGAGAGTGAGAGAGAGAGACAGAGACAGAGCTAGAGAGAGAGAGAGTGAGAGAGAGTGAAAGAGGGAGTGAGAGAGACAGAGACAGAGCTAGAGAGAGAAGGCACGGGAGTGAGAAAGAAAGCGATTGAGAAGGGGGCGGTTTAGAGGAGAAGAGGGAGGAATGAATTGCTGTTCTTGCTCTCCTGCCAGTACATTGTTCCTCAGATCTTGGGCCTGCCCCTAAAGCCGTGTCAGTGTGGGAGCTGAGATGGCCTTTCCTGTTTTCATGTCACCTCTCTAATGATCTGGCATCAGCAGCATGTGCTGGGGTTGTGGATTCCACTCTCTCTCCAATAATAACGCCTCTACTCCGATAACAGGACTGTGCCACGGCAACTCATACTACAGAGAGATCAAAGACACAAAGAGACAGAGAGAAAGAAAGAGAGAGAGAAAGAAAAAGAGAGAGAGAAAGCCAGATACACTCCAAGTGAAATATGAGCATTCCAGTGTGCTGTACTTCCTAGATAGCTGTTGAATCTGGAAAGGATTTGGTCCGATCTGTGCCGAATCAGGACCAGGTCCGGTCCAGGTCCGGTCCAGTTCCGATCCAGGCTGCGCTGCTATCTGGCTTGATTAACTACCCAGCCACGTGAGAAACCAGAACAAACGATGCACCCGGTGGTTTCCAGATATCAGGCTCGAATCTGCACTCGTTCGTTTGAAGTGCACTTCATGAGGATGAATGGGTCTGCCTGTCAAGCCCCCACACCTCCTGAAGCATCTGCGTAGCAGCCACTCCTTTCAGCTTTACTTCATCATTTCTCTTCATCTCCCTCGCACTCCCCCCTCAGTACATACAGCAGTTACTCCTTTCAGTTTTGTTTTCATAGTTCATCATAGTTTCTTAGTCTTCATCTTCACCCCCCCCCCCCCATCTTCTCCTCCTGCCCTCTCCCCCTTTGCCCCGTCTCAAACCGTAGGCCACAGCAGCCATTATTTTCAGTATCAGTTTTTATGTCCTCTCTAACTCACCCACCCCATTCCTTCCTGCCACTTAGCCCTTCTCAAATGAGACCGCACTCGCTTCTTTCAGATGGACTGTTTGTTTTATAATATCTCCCACCTCGGCCTGTACAGTAGTCACTCAGTTCAGTTTTATTGTACAATTTTTCATCTCATTCCTCCATCCTTTTCTTCCATTCCCCCTCTCACGCTGATCAAAGCCTGTTGTTGTTTGTGTTCCTGAGCCATGTGTGTCATGTCTGGCTTAACAGCAGAGCTGGGTCAGTCAGTCAGCTGGCTCTGGAGCAGTACTGGCAGCGTGGCCCTCTGACACTGACTGTTAGTGAGAGCAGTGAAATGTTTACCTTGCGACAGAGCTCACTGTTTACAGATGAAATTGAGATGTGTTGAAACAAAGGGAATACTTTCCATACAGTAGGCACATTTCTCTCTCTCTCGCTCTCTCTCTCTCTCTCTCTCTCTCTCTCTTGCCTCCTTTCTCTCTCTCTCTAGCTCAGTTTCCCAGAAACAAAATAGCCTGTGTTGGTGTTGCAATTTCCCTTCTTGTTTCCCCCCCGTTTTAATGATGCTAAAGGTTCAGAGGTACAAATTCCTGCTGAACACTGAATTATTTTATTCTGGGAAGACTGATGTCATGATGACATTTTTGTTGGGTAAGGAACATGGGTGTATGTGTGTGTGTGTGTGTAAGTGATGGGATAGTAGCCTGTTTGGAGCTGCATGCTCACGCGGCCACAGGCTCAAACCCACACACTTATACAGTGTGTCACAGCTTTGGAAAACTTTACGCACACAGGCTGTTTTCAAGGCAGGAACTCCAGGACCCATAAAAAAAAAAAGAAACCCAAAGTCCCACGCTGCTTGCCATGTCACCCCTGTCGTTGGTAAGTGTTACAGATGGGACCACCATTCAGGCCCGATTGGCTCTCCAGATCTCCATGTTAAAGGCTGGACCCCGGATACGAGCTGGCCCACATCAGGCGTGGATCTGGATTGTTCCGGAATGAGTTGCTGCCTAGGGAGGGAGGCACTGTGTGAGCCACTTTCCCTGATGTTTCTGATTAAGTCAAGGCCACTCGTCATGCAACTGACAGCTCCCTGCACTTACCCTGAAATAAGCCAAACTCTCACGTTACACACCACCACATCTTTTCTTCAGCCTCATGTTATTCAAAAACGCACGTCTGTTGCATGAACTTAACATGATATGACATGACAGTTGACCATGGGTGGACTGAGGCATGGGGTAAATAAAGGCTGAAGATGATGGGAACGTGTTGATTTTAGAGTGCTTGAGACGCTCTGTTTGAAAACGTTATAGTCCTTTCACGAGCGTCTTCTTGGCCGTGAATGAAAACAAGCGGTTCTTGTTACACGGGGCAATAAAACCACTAGCAGCGAATCTGTTGTGAGGGAGCAGCGATGTTTTTAACTCCGACAGACGCACACAACACCCAAAGGGCCTCAGATGTGGAGCGGGTCCTTGGACCTGATCCTGACCAAGAAGTTCTTATTAAGGAAGAAATTAACGCAGTTTGTATGAAACGAGACTACTCTTCAGAAAGTAATAGGGATTTGCACTTAAGAACAGTCTTAAGAAATTCCAAACTTAAGAAAATATTTGTGAATCAAGCCCTAGCCCTTGGCTACTATTTGACACAGCCCCCCACTCCCCCACAACCCCCCCCCCCCCCCACATTGAAACTGAAAAAGACTGTCCCTGGACCAGTACCAAATCTGCTCCCACAGCCCCTGCGCAGCCGGGCGGTCATGGTCCGCCCCAGACCCATGGCCTTGACGTGACGGGGGGCCTCCCCACCGAGGTCCTCACCCCGCCGAGGTCCTCTCCCCACCGAGGCCCTCCCCCTCAGCCCTGTTTACTCAAAACGAACTTTGACTACTGACACAAATCTCACGGCTGCTGCAGTAAAGCAGGAATGCAATAAAAACGGGTGACTGTGCAACACAGGAGCAGACAAAGTCTTACTTTTTTCACTCTTTATTCAAATTACAAAAAAATGAACAGAAGAACATGTAGGCACAACAATAAGTTAAGAAATTCGTAAAGGAGTCGTCTACCTCGATCCGTTAGTGTTTCAACAGTATGCAAGCACAGAGAGAGCATAGTGAGCTATGGCACGTTACTGTTTGACAATCACAGTGGTACACACATTCATATATACAGAACTCAAGAAACAAAAATGACATCATTTACAAATCCACTGGCATCATCTCGGCTGACCACTGCAAATATGCATTCGTTTTACCTTAAAGTATCACTTCAAAATGTAATTTTTTTGTTTCATACTTTTGTCCAAAAAAAAGAAGGTATATTGGCCGCAAAAGATACATGGCATGTTTTTGGTGGTGCTTTAAGAATTAAACAATTCATCTATAAAACTGAAAGTGGATTTGGTCTTTCAAACAAAATGAATCAATAATCTTCAAAACTGCCATAACCCACATTGACAGTCTCAGCAAACTGTGCCAAAACCCCAAAACAAATGAATATTGGTTCCATATGCCTCGTAGGTACGGAGGCTGGTGTTCAACATTTTCCAGGGCCCTGTTTTATCTGCCTCTCTCTCCCTCCCTCTCTCTCCCTCTCTCTCCATCCCCCTCTCTCTCCATCCCTCTCTCTCTCTCTCTCTCTCTCTCTCTCTCTCTCTCTCTCTCTCTCTCTCTCTCTCTCTCTCTCTCTCTCTCTCTCTCTCTCTCTCTCTCTCTCTCTCTCTCTCTCTCTCTCTCTCTCTCTCTCTCTCTCTCTCTCCCTCTCCCTCTCTCTCGGCTCCCTGTAGTGTTCTGTAAGGTGTGTGCTCCGTACCCAGGACAGCTCGCGATGGAATTTGTTTGAAAAGAAGCAATAAGGAAAAGTACCTGCTTTCACACCTCAACTTCTGATATATGCCCGCTTTTAGGATTCCACCCTGGCACAGACTGGTTACTTCTGTCCTAAGAAATAGGGTCAGCTAATAGTGTGTCCTGCATTGCTGCTCATAGACACCATTCGTTCCCCAGCAGAGCAGCTGACACAAGCGAGCAGAGCTCCACTCAATATTGAATATATTCAATTCTGACATTCTAATATTAAACTCAGCAGGAGTGAAAAACAGAGAGAGAGAGAGAGAGTCCATTAAAATAACCAAAAAACATAAAAACACCAAAATGAGAACATGATAGCTGTGAGCTGGAAAAGGCTTAGAGAGCAATCCTAAAACTGGCAAACACTCTCAATCTTTTCTTTTCTCTCCTCTTCCTCTGTCTGTTCCACTCTCCTGTAGTGAAGATGGCTGGGGGGCATACAGTGCATAAATAGGTTATTGCTGATTGGGGCTCTGGAGGGGGGGGGGGGTCAGGTGAGTAGGATGGTTGCCGTGGGGATTAGACCAGTTCCACCTTGGAGTTTGGGTAGACGGCCACCACGTCGTAGCCCTCGGGCGGCTGCACCCGCGCCATGGCGTGGGTCTCGCAGTACAGGTTTTCCTCGATGAAGAAGTAGCCCTTCTGCTTCAGGTTCAGGCCGCAGTCGTCACACATGAAGCACTCGGGGTGGTACAGCTTGTCTCGTGCCTTCACAATCGTCCCCCTGAAAAACACACAACAAACACAGGTCAAAGGTCACGGCGCTGACTGACTGGCGTTGCATTACTCGTGCCTTCACTATCGTGCCCCCTGGAAAACACACGACAAACACAGGCACACCGCCGAAGGTCACTGCCCTGACTGACTTTTCATTACCACTTGGATTATCCCATCAAAGAGCAAAACGTTTTATTAGCAACACAGGCTAAGTATCTTTCCCTTTCCCCTGCTTGGCTGCTGTCTGCGGAACTCCTAACTAGCTCTCCAGAGATGGGTCGCGGCAGTGGGCTCCCTCTCGGCCTCTCCCGCTGCATGCCGGCGGTGAGTAAGCCGCTCTGTTTCAGCCCCCGCGTGTTAAAAGGATCACAATGGACACATTGTGCTCCGCTTCCCCCTCCGCCGCTTATGGGATGACATCATCGCCGCGCCGGCACGCCAACGGTTCCCGGGCGGGGATTTACCTTGACCTCATAGTTCCGTGGAAGAGAAGAAGGTCGAGGAGAGATGGGCCGCGATTAAAATATGATGACGGTGCCTTCATACCTCACCAGACTGTCAGGGAGAGGGAGTGTGAACTGTGAAGAGGTGTGTGGGACATGCTCTGGCAGACCAGGATTGCTCGGGGTCATAATGCTTGATTTGGAGCAACCACAGACAGAATAGAAAAAGTAAGCTAATCTATCCTGGGGATTCTGGAGAGAGTTATGGGCATATTAATTAACTGCTTGTAAGTTATAAAGTAATACGTTATAAAGAAGGGAGGACACAATGGGAAAGTGCCACAAACATGGAAATGATTTGTCTTCGCATCTAACAATAGCATGCTAACAATAGTTGTGATATATTTATGTTATAGCATGGTCTCCTGTGTGCTATATTGGCTGAAGGTGTGTTGTCAGGGCTGCGCTGTACTCACACTATGCCGTTGCCACAGCGCGTGCACTGAGGGAGCTTCTGAAGGCTGGGCATCGGTCCTTGAGCCAGACCTCCCAGTTTGGGCAAAGGGGATCGAACAGGGGAGCGCATGCCCCTCATCCCTCTCTCTGTGGGAGAGACAGCTAAACACACACACACACACACACACACACACACACACACACACACACACACACACACACACACACACACACACACACACACACACACACACACACACACACACACACACACACACACACACACACACACACACACACACACACACACACGCGCACACACACACACACACACAGATTTATTGGAAGCATGGAAACAGTATGTAAACTTGCCAAGATCTGTCTGTAGGAGAAATACCTGAGCACATGGAAACACACAAACAACGACATACATACTCTGTCAAAATGTGTGTGTGTGTGTGCCTGTGCATGTGTGTGTATGCGCACATGTGCTTGTGTGTGTGTGTGTGTGTGTGCACATGTGCTTGTGTGTGTGTGTGTGTGTGTGTGTGTGTGCGTGCGTGCATGCGTGCGTGTGTGTGTGTGTGTGTATTCGGAGGGAAAGGGGAACTACGTATATGAATGTTTTTCACATTTGTCTCCCAGTGGCTGTGGCAGGTCAGTGTGCAAACAGCACACACACATTGCTCAACCTTGCAACGTAGTGTTACATGTCAGGGCACACCTAGAGAGAGGGCTGTGGGTAAATCTGGGCTTGAGACTGGCACACCACACCGCACCCACGCAACCACATGATAACAGGCATGCCCTCTGAAACCTGCTGGGTTCTGTGGAGCTGCCACAGCTGGCACATTACCCTAGAAAGAGGAGGCCAGCTGTTGGCATACAGATTTATTTCATGGTGGAGTCTCCAGCACATGTGAATTAAAATTGCGGTGCTCGGTTCTCTGTGATTCTTGCTTTAGAGTCTCAGAGATGTGTGTTAGACATGTTCAACCCCTCTAAGATGGTTTGGCGAACACTTACACACGTTCACACACACAGAGACTCAGACAGAAAGAAACACATTTCTGTTGGTGTCTGCTTTCTCCTCCTGCTGCTGCTTTCACTCGTCTCAACCATGAGCAGCTATCACTCGGCTCAACCATGAGCAGCTTTCACTTGTCTCAACCATGAGAAGCTGTGTGCTTTCACTTGTCTCCACCATGAGCAGCTTTCACTCGTCTCAACCATGAGAAGCTGTGTGCTTTCACTCGTCTCAACCATGAGAAGCTGAGTGCTGTCACTCGTCTCAACCATGAGAAGCGTCTCTACCATGAGAAGCTGTGTGCTGTCACTCGTCTCAACCATGAGAAGCTGTGTGCTTTTACTCGTCTCAACCATTAAAGCTGTGTGCGACTTAGCATCACATCTTAGCTGGTGAAATAGTTTCAGTGAAACGATGAAGGTCAGAGATGGAAAGAATGCCACTGCCTTTGGCAAACCTCTAAAATACACACCACAACAATTTCAGAACTGCAGAAATTTGCTTTTTGTACAACAGCATGTATAAGTGCACGCGGTATTCATTATTCAAGGGGAAAATCCTGACACAGGGAATGAAAACAGCTTTGATTATAGCACTTTTCAAATCATCACTTATTGTATAAAGTCTGTTTTTGTCTGCCGTTTTCATTTCATCTTTACATTTGTTTGGTTTTGCATCATGCGGACACAACCTTTAACAAAAGTGGCAACATGACTTTTCACAAGCATTCAATTAGAGGTAAAACTGGAAACTTTTTATCAGCCAAGAAGGAATCTCTTTTTCAAAGCCAAAGTCACCAAGAGCGCATAAAGGTGGAGAGAGTTGACCTCATTCACGTGCTCCCCTCCTGTCAAGGTCTAGCACCTGCAGTGAACGTAGTGAACTGCAGAATGTAGAACAGGGTCACAGACAGAACCAGACTCTGCAATGGACCTAGTTCTGATCCAGCATAGAGCCCTACCAGCTCAGCACCAAACCTGGGTCTAATAGCTATCTGTCAGTGGAGAGAGCCTTTAGAGAGGGTGGGACATTCAGGAGTTGTTTTGGAGTTGTGTGTTCAGGCTGGTTTCTCAGGCTTTCTTCTCGACCTTTTAGAGGTTGGAAAAGGAAAGCTATACTTGTGTGCTTGTGTGGTTTTCTGGAACAAGTTGACCCACATGGCACAAAGCTCATTTAAATGACTTGTGAGAGACACGCTGCGTCTTACGTCACAAACATAAATCTTAGTCAACATGGAGTCTGTATTTAAAGCATAGAAGTACGTGTGTGTGTGTGTGCCTGTATGCATTTGCGTGTGTCATATGTATTTGTGTATATGTATGTATCGTAAACATTTGCACTGTACTTCACGAGTTTAAAAACACATCCATCAAACCCCATAACCAGACAGACAGACAGGCAGGCAGTATAAGGAGGCAAAAACAATTTTCAATTACCTCCATCCTCTGCCTCCAGTATTCCCTGCAGGTAACGGAAAGATCCGGACTGTTTGGGAGCCGACACTGGCTCCTCTGGGTCCTGGAGCATCTTGTAGACATCTGACTCTATGTCAAAGCCATTCCCACTGCTGGGAGAGTGGACCCTGGGTTCTGGACTGGAAAACACAAAGAGATGTCCAGTTTTGCTGCGGGAGTAATGTGCTGTGAGAGATTTGGCTTTCAGCACATCCTTCCCTTTAAGCTAAACAGTTTTATGTGACTAAGAAGGATTCCCCCTACATTCTTCTTGGAACAAAGTTTTTGGATGATGTGGTTGTATAACCTGCTGGTATTACATCATACCCTTATTTCACTCTCTGATTTTTCAGGATATTTTTGCTAGAATAGGTCACTGAAGTCAAGATTTAAGTTGATGGTTTATTTACCCAAAGTCATCCCCCATCAGCCCTATATCTAACTAGAATTTTCTCAGCAAACACCATAGAGGTCAGAGCCATTTCACTCTAAACTGCAGCCCATGAATTACTGGAACCAAAAGCCACAAAATAACATCACGGTAATTATTCACCCTCATCGACCCACGCTGCAAAAATAATCCTCATCTCAAACACAAGCTTTCAAAGAACCCAAAGTAATTCCCTGTCAAAACTTTAATTATGTCTGAAAACAGACCCCTTTGACTTGGCTCGGCTAGGCTCAGCTAGCGCTCTCAAAAAAGACTTCCCTGAGAAACTCTGGGAGATCTTTTCCTCGGTGCGTGGCAATATTTTGCGAGGTGATGTGAAATTCAGGAATGTGTTCATTCATTCATTATCGTCGGCGGGACCTGTCAGGGTGCACCACTGAGGGTTTGGCTTCGTCTCATTCTTCATGATGTCATGCTAGCCCGATAGCGTCTGGCTCTCAGAAGGCTCTGGAATGTATGTGGGGCCTTATTACAGTAAAAATGTCCTAACTGCTTGCTATACAGACCTAACAAGAGTGGGCAGTTAATTTGAATTTAGGACTGGGTTTATGCCATCCTATAATTTAGAATTTCTAACTTGGGAAATCCCTAGGTTAGGACGGTTCTGTAATAGCTTAATGCCTATCCCAAGATAAGATAAGATTTTGTCCTAAATCCAGTTAGGAAACATGTTTCTGCAATACCAAAAATCCTAAATGTCACCCTCGACTGAGATAAGATAGGATTTCTGACTGAGGAGGTTTCTGTAATAAGACCCGTGGCCCAAATCTACCACAGCTGAGCCGGATCTGGGCCACATCTGGGCCAAACCCGGCCCAAAGCCAGCTGTGATTTGATGTGAGGACGCAATGACTGGGACAAAGACAAATGTTCCTGTTGAAATGTGTCTCGGTTCAAACAGAATGGTACCAGGTTAGAGGATTATCACGTGAAGCTCACACCCTCCAGCTGATGTTGTCACCCTACATGTGTAAGCTGCACTGTAACTTGTAATCAAGCCCTCTAAGAAACTTTACCTGGACAGGTCTTACGCTCTGTGTAGCTATTCGTCAATTTGTCAGTGGATGGCACATGGATTTTGGATTCTTGGTTGGATTGCCAGTAATGTACTGTGTCATCAATGTACTAATCAGGGGCTAATACTGGACTGGATGTGCTGGACCACGCCTGGCATAACCTGCTGAGAGTTCATGCGCTAGACTAGATAACAGCTACTATTGAACTGGATCCGCGCCAGACCAGAGGCCAACCCTCTCCAGAAACAGCAGCCGTCACCTGTGCACAGACGCCTGAGCTCACCTGTCAGGCGACACCAGGCTGAGACTGGCCATGTGCTTGTTCATTGCCCGGTCACCGTTGGAGTAGGCGGAGTGGGCAGCGTTGACAGAGTTGGCACCGTTGGCACCGTTGGCACCGTTGGCACCGTTGGCAGGGTTGGCAGGGTTGCTGGAGTACAGGCCAGCCGGGTTATTGTACTGAGCACTGCTAGGCTTGGAGTTTCCATTGTTGAGTCCAACGTGCTGCGTCTGCTTCTGGACGTAGCCACTGGTGATGGGGCGAAAGCCCTGGATTAGCAGGAGAATGAAAAGGGACACAGTCAGTAACAATAATGAACTTCATCTGTGTGGTACTTGTCGAGCAGTGGGTGCAAAAAGCTTTGCATAGTCCATGGGTAGCTGAGAAACACAAAAAAAGTAAATAAAACAAAACAAAGTGCGTTACAATATATGTTCCCCTTCATGGCCATTTTGTGTGTCAGAAAGCTCAGACTTCACAAGCAGCTTCCCCTGCAATCAACAGACCTGGGAGAGTCTGCTTTGGGACAATGATGTCATCTCTTTGGAGGAAATACAGAAGCAATGGGGGAAATTAAAATTGTGCGTGTGTGTGTGTGTGTGTGTGTGTGTGTCTGTCTGTGTGTGTGTGTGTGTTGGGGGGGATTTGGGGGATGAGAAAGCCACCTGGCTAGGGTTTCATACGCTTGATAAGTTTGATAAATGTGCTGTATACTCTGGTAACTGGAGGCTGTGACGGCATGTAAATATTTACTGCAGTGCATATGAAACTGTACATAGAGTCCCTTCTGAGCTGACCAGCTGCTCTCTACAAAGGCTGGATGTCACAGTCGACATACACACACACAAAACAACACAACACAAGACAGACACACACACACACACACACACACACACACACACAGCAAAACACAACACACACACAGCACATACACACATAGCACACAGCCACACACACACACACACACACACACACACACACACACACACACACACACACACACACACACACACACAGCACAAAACAACACAACACAACAGACACGCAGCACATACACACATAGCACCCCCCACACACACACAGAGCACAGCACAAAACAACACAACACAAAACAAACACACACGCACACACACGCGCACACACACACACAGAGCACATACACACATAGCACCCACACACGCAAGGCAATCAGCTGCACGGCTGCGCTGGAGCGCGTTAGCTACCTCTGGGGGCGGGTATACTGAGACTGACTTCCTGTGCTGCTGTGCGGTGAACGCGAGTGCTGCCTGTCTGTAAATATTTTCCCTTATGTGGAGGGCCTTGTTTGGATATTTAGCAACCCAGAGAGGGGTACTTAGAGAGACAAAGAAGGAGTGATTGCAGTGGATTGTAACGTCATGCTCGATTTGGGGTTGAGGGGGTAGTTGAAGGGGGGGGGGGGGGTAGTTTGCGTGTCAGGCCACAGGAAGTTGGGGCTCACAGATTCTCTAGAAGACTCCAGTTATGGGCAGACGACCTATCGCGTGTCCAGACCACCCAGCCAAGACTCTAAATCAGCTGAAACATCCTCCCCTCTTTCGCTCGTTCGCTCGCCATGCCCCCCCGACCCGACACACACTGCTGACTCTGCTCTGTCTTCCCTCTCTCTTTACCGGCACTCCGTAAACCACCCTTTAAGTGTGCATCTATCGGTCTGCACACACACACGTTTCTGTGTGTGTTTAAGTCTGACTATTTCCATGTCTGTGTCTGTGTTTGTATTACTGTAAGTGTGTGTCTGTACAGAATATGACTAGTCACACTGCTGTGTGTGTGTGATTGAGAGAGAGAGTGCACTGTAGGCTTGTGAAAGCTGCACATCAGATTAGATCAGAGAGGGAGTGTGTGTGTGTTTGTATGTGTGTGTGTGTGTGTTGTGTGTGTGTGTGTGTGTGTGTGTTTGTTTGTGTGTGTATGTGTATGTGTATGTGTATGTGTGTGTGTGTGTGTGTGTGTGTGTGTGTGTGGTGTGTGTGTGTGTATGTAAGTGTGTGTGGTGTGTGTGTGTGTATGTGAGTGTGTGTGTGTGTGTGTGGTGTGTGTGTGTGTGTGTGTGTGTTTGTTTGTGTGTGTATGTGTATGTGTATGTGTGTGTGTGTGTGGTGTGTGTGTGTGTATGTAAGTGTGTGTGGTGTGTGTGTGTGTATGTGAGTGTGTGTGTGTGTGTGTGTGTGTGTGCCCCTCTACCCGTGCTCCATTCACTCTCTCTTTAGTTTAGTACCCCCTGCTGAAGGCATTCCTCCTCCATAAAACCCTGCTAGTGTTTACTCTCTTTCCCACCTCCTCATTCATGGCATGCAGGGCGCACCAGGAAACACCGAGAGCTCGCCTGCCATAGAAAACACCGGACGCTTCTGTGCCATAAACAACACTAGGACAGGGAAATGCCGGGAGCTTTTGTGTCATAGAAAACACCGGAACAGGAAAAAGCAGGACACTTCTAGGCCACAGACAACACCAAGACCAGAACAAGGAAATGCCAGAAGCTTCTGTTCCCTAGGAAACACTGTGTCAGCTTCTTTCTTCACAACTTTGCGAATCCCTCCAAAAACAACCTAGACCGATCCATTTATAATCTGTCACTTTATTAAACCAAACTCATATTAAACTATACTAAACCAACTATCAACAGGTTCATCAAAACGTGCTTTAGTATCATTCCTAAGTGTTTTTATTATTAAAAAGCATGCAGAGCCAAAGCTTTTCCTTTGTGATGTTTCCGCTCTGTAGAGCCTGCAGACACTGCAGCATGTGCTGAAGGAGGCCTTCATGAACCCCGGGCCTGTGAAACAGATGAATTCATCCACCGTGACAGTGTCTGTCAGGAGAGACAAGGTTTCCAAAACACACAGATCTGGATAAAAGACGCTTTAATGCGATAGCAGCGCTGACAGTCTTGTGTTGACTCCTGTGATGAGAGAGAGGGAGCGACACAGCAGGAAGAAGGAGGAGGAGGAGGAGGAGGAGGAAGGGGAAACCAAAGCCTGAGCACACAGTATTAGAACCTCAGGGTTCACCAAAGCCTGAGCATATGGTACAACAACCTCAGGGTTCACCAAAGGCGTAGTGCGCAGTATAACAACCTCAGGGTTCACCAAAGCTTGAGCACACAGTATAACAACCTTAGGGTTCACTGCACCGTTCATCAGGAAAGACAGGGTCCTTAAAAGTCCTTGAAAGGCCTTTGGATTTACTTTAATTCATCCCAATTTCCCCTGGATCCACATTAATGTGTGTTAAGCAGCCCTTAATTTGGAAAGGTTCTCTCTTAATTTCTCCTTAATCTGTTGGTATGCGGCAGCCAATGCGTTCATTAACCCTGGATCAGTGCACAAATCTACTCAATGTTGCCTTGGAAACACCCTCCAAAATGAAGGGTTATATGTTGTTTTAGAGAACAGGTAGCAGCAGTACTTTCCATGATGGACTGAAAGTAGCTTAGTACATTAAGATAGTATCTTTGTAGTATTTCTTTTTTTAATTATTTTAGTTTCTTTTTTAATATGTTCTTTTATAATGCACTTTGCCTCTTTTAATGTCTTATTTTTCTATGTTCTATTATATGCTCATTTGTAAAGCACTTTGAGACAATGTGTTTGAGTTGTGCTCTATAAATAATGCCTTTCCTTGCCTTTGTGAAGAGAAGCATATGGCAGGTCTACTGGGTAGTTTGTCTGGTACCTGTCTTATAAAAGTGCCAGGTTAACATTAAAACCCCACATCATTTCCCCCTTGCCTTTGAAGTTGCTCTTAGAGCAGCAGAGAGTTACAGTAGTATTACATCCGTAAAACAAATCTATACAGCCATGCGTGCATTTTGGACACATGCAAGTGGATGTTGCTGGTATCCAAACAAGAACATTTATGATCGTACTGTTTAAAGTTGACAACTTTGTGAGTGTGCTACTTTCCATATCTTATCTAGTTATATCTGAAGATATATCTCCTGGCAACCTTATCTTGTTCTGTAAACATTCAGTGGAGTTGCTGGGGGGGGGGGGGGGCTTTCTCTTTTTTCATGATTAAGGCCAACAATTCCTCACACCTTCCCAGCAAGACACAAGGGAAGAGAATGCTTTAAACAAACATCTCTGTCTGAGAAAGACCAAATGGTGTGTTTTGCTCGAAACTAGAAGAAGAAGAAGAAGAAGAAGAAGAAGAAGAAGAAGAAGAAGAAGAAGAAGAAGAAGAAGAAGAAGAAGAAGAAGAAGAAGAAGAAGAAGAAGAAGAAGAAGAAGAAGAAGAAGAAGAAGAAGAAGAAGAAGAAGAAGAAGAAGAAGAAGAAGAAGAAGAAGAAGAAGAAGAAGAAGAAGAAGAGGTATTTATGAGGCCCCACCCTGTCTGCTCGTAAATCTAAAGGCATGTCAGATTTCACTGACCCGTTTCACTGTGGTTGCCAAGCATGGCCCCTGGTTCAGGGTGACTGCCTGCCGGGCCCCGTGCTCTGCACCCGAGGAGAAGCCCGGCTCATCTGGCAACCGCAGGGCTCCTGAATAAATCAAGACTAACGAAAACCTACAGTTATTAATAAGGGCTACGGGGGAAAGAGGCCAGATTTACAGCTGCTGCCACTGCAGACTGTAGGCCCTCTTTAGTGAGGGAGGAGGAGGAGGGGGGCCGGGGAGAGAGAGAGGGTTGGAGGGAGGAGCGAGAGGGAGCGTGGGGAGGCGAAAGAGGGAGGCAGGGAGGAGAGAGGAGAGAGGGAGGCTAATTGAAGTCATATGGCCGCCCCCTGAGTGCAGGCTGTCCTGCGCTGGTCAGGTCCCCCCTCCACCCCGACTCCCTGGAATCCCTTCGGAGAGGGAAGGCTGCCCTCATGCTGCCCTGCACTGCTAACCAAACACAAACACACACAGCACAGACAGCTTAGCACAGACAGCACAGACAGATTAGCACAGACAGATTAGCACAGACAGCCTAGCACAGACAGCACAGACAGATTAGCACAGACAGCACAGACAGCCTAGCACAGACAGCACAAACAGATTAGCACAGACAGCACAGATAGCTTAGCACAGACAGTTTAGCACAGACAGCTTAGCACAGACAGCACAGACAGCTTAGCACAGACAGCACAGACAGCTTAGCTCAGACAGCACAGACAGCTTAGCACAGACAGCACAGACAGCTTAGCACAGACAGCAGGGGAACGGATCTGTCTGGACTAGACCTGGCCCTGAGCTGGTGCACATCGGGTCGACCTGTTTCAGAGTCAGCTGCAATCTCTCTCACTCACGTATGTGTGTGTGTGACTGTGTGCACCTGGGTGTATGTGTGTGTGTGTGTGTGTGTGTGTGAGGGGGTCTGTGCAAGTACATTTAGGGGCTTAACTGGTGGGGCTGCTACACTCCACAGCTTCCCCTCCATCTCTGCTCCGTGACATCCTTGTGTGGCTCCACAGCGCTGACAGAGAGCTGGCCCGCTTCCCCCCGATCAAAACAATAATCTCCACACATTAAAGGATTAGCATCTGGCAGTTAATTAGCAACCCCCAGGCCCACTTGAAACAGGAACAAAAACACAACCAGGGAGATCACAGCTCAAAGGAGGAGTGACGTTAGCCTAATTGTGCTGAAACGAGGGTGAACTTGCAGTGACAGCATTCTCAGCGTTCAACTTTTTGGCACAGAGGAAGAAATTAAGTGAATCAATGAGCACCCCCTAAAGATGAGAACGAGCTCATAAAAATGCGTTTCATACGGAGATGCTTGTATCTGAGGGTAAAAGTAGAACAGCAGGGTAAGGAAACCGGGAAGCATCGGATGGGAATGTTGGAAAATCAAATGACCAAACTGACCTCAGTGATGGACTTTTAATGTCAGATTTACGAGCAGTTACTTTAATTTACCGATGGCAACTCATCCGTCAACTCTAGATTTATATACTACACCTCATGTAGTAAATTAAAAACGTGTGACTTAAAAAAATGTGTAGATTTAAACGAAGCGATGTGAGTGCCTCTGAAAGGCAGCCAGTGATATATGAGTGAGTTCTCGGAGGAGCGCTGACTTGTTCCATTCATAAAGGACCTCTCATTGCTCCCCTACAGTCCTCCTCAGCGAACAGGAATTCCAGCTAATGAAAAAAATGGCAGTCCCCAGCTATGCGTTGCCCTGTGCTGTCACATGTAATAAACGCCTGGAGAGAGAGCTCTCTGGCTGAGTGACCCTGCTTGGCTCTCCGTCGTCGGTGAGGCCAAAGCTCTGCTGGTGACGTGGGTTCTAAACGCTTCCCCCTAATGCATTCCCGACGTACGCGCTTTTCCCCATGCCACTGCCGAGGCCGCAACTGGAATTTTACGACACCGGAGGAACAGTGAATATCTCAAGATGTGTTTTTTTTTATGGCTGTGTACACATGTGCACGCGAATTCGCACATCACGGATGTCAGAGTGGATTTGGGGGGGGAGTATTCTCTTTATCATGATGGAAATCAAATGTGTGTCTCTGTGCAGAGAGCAGATGGGGGGAAGCAGCTTCAGAGGTAAACACCGATCCATTACTCGTGTCCATCCATTACTTCCCTTTAAAAAAATCAAGACACTTAGATACTGATGTAGTGTGAGGAAACAGCTCACCAATTCCACGTGTCATTTCCTGCCTGTCCAGAGAAGGGAATACTCGGGAATTCCAGGGTTGTTGTCATGGTGATATAAGTATTTATTCAACAATGCTGACAGCTGAAAGAGGAGCTGTGCAGGAGCCAAGCGGAATGAAGCGATTCTGTATACGCGAATAGGAGCTTGTGCCAGCACACGACCTGGCCACAGATTTACTGAGAGTTAGAGAGAAGAGCAGAAGGGAGCTAGACAGGCAGGGCCCTTCATCAGCCTCCCCACTGACTCGGAGAGGCAGACCATACATCGTCTAAACTAGCTCACATGACATGAATATCAGGGCATTGTGAATGTAAACTGCATTGTGTTTCCTTGGCTCCAGTAAGGCCTGACCATGCAACCTAATGCGTTGGAGCCAGACTCACTACCAGGGGAACTATGAGATATGACCGCTAATCTCGCTCTTGGCTCACATGCTCGGTGCTGAAGGAGTTTACATGAGTGTGTCTCTCGCACTCGCTCGCCTCGCTCACACGAGCATGGTAG